>NC_091439.1:115606131-115733481 GCF_964237555.1 Oryctolagus cuniculus
GCAGTTTGAGTCCTGCTATCTCACTTCTGATCCAGCTTCCTGCTGGTGGCCTGGGAAAGCAGAGGAAGATGGCATGCCATCAACATGGGAGACCTGGGAGATGCTCCTGGCTTCTGGCTGTAGCCTGGCCAGGCCCTTGCTTTGGGACCATCAGGGGAGCCAGATCTCAAGTTGGAGCTCTAATATGAGATGCAGGTGTTTCAAGCAGTGGCTTAGAGAAGTGCCTAATACCTACCTTTCTGTTTTTCTTAGTGAGGAGATTGCACTACCAGTCTCAAAGGAATGGCTCCAAGCAGTCTTTATCCCACACAGCTCTGTCTTTTTTTTAAATATTACTATAAAGAGAATAGATTATATGTATTTCATGGGTACAATTGTAAGATAACCATAATGCCCACCCTCCTTTGCTCCCTCTTCCTCTCCCTCCCTCTTTTTTTCTTTAATTTTTGCAAATACAGAATTTCAATCCACTCTGTAATCACAAGCTTATTTCTCCTCCCTTTCGTGAGCTTCCTTCCTCACACCCTGGTGTGCCCCATCCTTTGTAGGTAGCTTCTTCTAGGCCAAGATGCTTCTGAAAGCTTCCAGAAAACTGCACTCCTTACAAAAAGTAAAAGTTAATATATTTGAATAGTTGACATATCATGACTCACTGTTGTGACATTCCTCTGAAATAATTCATGAGTGTTTTACATCTTTACGTTTAAATACAGCACATTCCCCTTTGAAGCAGCTAAAAACTGTTGCAGGCCAGCCAGCTGCAGGGTGATCAAGGAGGATTCTTCAGGGGCCGGGGAGGGAGAGCATCTCCCAGCACCTGAACTCATTTAGTTACAAAGGAAAATTCTGTGCATCACTCCTTGCCCTTGATCTCTTTAATATGCAGTCCAATCTGTCTTGCAAATTTGTACAGATTGGATGATTTTGTAAAAAAAAAAGAAAGACACTAAAGACACGTATTACTAAATTAAGTGCTAGCATTAAGCATCCTACTCCTCCTTTCTTTGGTGTTGGGTTTTAATCCTTCAGCTGCGAAGACGGCAGATCACGAGTGTAATTCAGCGTCAGCCTCAGTGGCGCAGTAATGGAACCAACTGGAAGCCGAGGCTGTGCAGCCCTGTGCTTTCTGGAAGGCAAACGCCGCGGTGCAGAGATGCAGCTGTTCATTTTTGTGTCTCCCCAGAGCACGAGAAACGTGAGACACACGGGTGATGAAAAGTAAATGTTTGCTAAGTGAACTGACTTTAAGCAGCATCGGAGAGATGCTAAAAATGACACCTCAGAGGATTTGAAAAAAGAAAATCGTTACATTTTCCAGGCTTCCAGCAGATCTGCAATTTCAGTTTTTTTCTTCAAGACAGCTGTCAGTCTCCAGATGCTTACTTCACAGACTCAGACTCAGGTCCTCCCTAGGGACCAGAAAAAGTTCAGGGGTGTTTGTGTGTTAAGGGTCCTGCCCTTCTCTTTCCCTGGGCCTCCTGGGGATGCTGTTGTCCCTGGCTCTCCATGGAATTCCAGTCTTCCCACTTACCATTTCAAAGTCTTTTAAGCTTACTCTGGCAGGTGTCTCCAGTCCCCAAGCTGGGTTCCAAGGGAAGCCTTTGATCATAAAGGCAAGAGTGCTCATGAAATCCCATCCCATTGTAGTTCTTTTTTACTTAGAATTGTCCTGTTCACTTGAAAGGCAGAGTTTCAGGCAGAGGGAGAGAGAATGAGATCTTCCATCTACTGTTTCACTCTCCAGAAGGCCTCAATAGCCAGGGCTGGGCCAGACTGAAGTCAGGAGCTCAGAACTCCAACTGGTCTCCTTTGTGGGTGGCAGGATCACAAGCGGGCAGGGCCACTTTCCACGGCCTTTCCAGGTGTCTTAGCATGGAGCTGGATCAGAAATGTAGCAGCTAGGACACAAACCAGCACTCATATGGGGTGCTAGCTTCTCAGGTAGCAGCTTAACCCACTCTGCCACAACATTGCTTCCCCACTTTGTGGTTTGATTTCCAGCAATGTTTGTTTCCCTCTCCACCTCACTGATGAATTTGTCCCTTATGAAACTATTATTATTATTGTACAATAAAGTAATACAAGGTTTTGCTCCAGTAATCAAGAGCTCAGACCTACTTAACCAAATAACTCTAGAGAATATAGTGGAGGTCGGCGCCGCGGCTCACTAGGCTAATCCTCCACCTTGTGGCGCTGGCACCCCGGGTTCTAGTCCCGGTCGGGGCACCAGATTCTGTCTCGGTTGCCCCTCTTTCAGGCCAGCTCTCTGCTGTGGCCAGGGAGTGCAGTGGAGGATGGCCCAAGTGCTTGGGCCCTGCACCCCATGGGAGACCAGGAGAAGCACCTGGCTCCTGCCTTTGGATCAGCGCAGTGCGCCAGCCGCGGCGGCCATTGGAGGGTGAACCAACGGCAAAAGGAAGACCTTTCTCTCTGTCTCTCTCTCTCACTGTCCACTCTGCCTGTCAAAAAATAAAAAATAAAAAATAAAAAAATGAGAAAATAGTGGAAGATAAAGCCACTGTAATTTTTCATTAAACTTTTCTTTTGGTGTTGACACTTTTATTATTGTCACTATTGTTATTATTACTGTGATCTTCATCTGCTTCACAAACCCTTCAATGCAGGATGCAGGCATTGTCTCCCATGGGCACTGTGCCACTCAGCTGCTCTCGGGAACTTAATCACCTTGAGCACCCAAAACTTTGCCCCTCTAGACCTGGCAGTCACCGTTCTACTCTCCAAGTTTACAGTTTTGGGGCAGGTGTTTGGAACAGCGTTAAGATGCCCATATCATCTTTGGATAAAGCTTCCCGTATCAGAGTGCTTGGGTTCACGTCCTTGCTCTGCTCCAATTCCAGCTCGCCTTGGGAGGCAGGAGGTGATGGCTCAAGTACTTGGGTCCCTGCCACCCACGTGGGAGACCTAGAAAGAGTTCTCAACTCTAAGCTTGAGCCTGGCCCAGCTCCAGCTGTTTTAGGTTTTGAGGGAATGAACCCGTTAATGAGAAATCTCTGTCTTATGCATTTCAAGTAAATAAAATAAATGAATAATTAAAATTTAAAACATATTTTACATATAGATGGTGTCCTATAACACTTTTCGTTCTGTCACTTGAATTAGCATAATGTCCTTCTGGTTCAACCTTGTTGAAAATGGCCAGACTTCTTTTCCAGGGCTGCTAATATGCCATTCTGTAGAGCACATTTGCTATCCATTCGTCCATCAGTGAAGGTTTAGGTTGCTTTGAGATCTCAGCTAAGCTGAGTAAGGCTGCAGTGAACATGAGAATGCATAGATCTCTTTGAGATCCTAATTTGAATACTTTTGTATATATATGCAGAATTTGTAGTCTTGGGAAATAAGAGTAGTTCAATTCTTATTTAGGAATCTCCATACTGTTTTCCTTAACAGCTGCAAAGTTAGTTTCAGTTTTGAAGTAGATGAGAGGAAACTTTCTTTCCATACCTGTGATTCTGTCTAGAATATTCTCCTAGCAATGATAACAAAGGCATTCCCACACAACTTTACTGTTTACAAGACAGTGACAAGACCAATTTCCTGTACCAAGTGCCACCTGTTGGTACCACAGTAGCTCTTGCTTGTTGTCTAGACAAGTCTACAGCAAATATATCTAATCAATTTAAAAGAAAGGAATCTGGTGCCACTTTTGTGGTAGTGATGATTATTTCTCAGCCTGGCTGGGGTGTTAAAGTTAATTTTATCTTCACACTTTACCATAAGCCAATTTATTTGACAAAATCATTTATTACACTATAGTCCTTTCATTGTGTTCACTAGTTATATATGAATAAACATTTTTCTCTTTTAAAATTTATATTGACATGTGTTGGAAAATAAATATATTTTGTTATTTCATAAGCTACTGCCTTCCAAAAAGTTAATAATAGTGAGATAACAGGCACAAAGCAATTTTAAATAGTAGCCTCTCAGTTATTAACTAAATGACAGCAAACACTTCAGCACCTTATGATAATGTTAAAGATGAAGCAAGGGGTGCACATTCAGCCTAGTGGTTAAGAGGCAAGCCGAGGCACCCGTGCCCCACGTTGGAGCACCCGTGTTTGATCCTTGGCTCAGACTGCTGACTCCAGCCTCCTGTTAACAAGCACCCTGGCAGGCAACAGGTGATAGCTCCAGTGACTGGGTTCCTGCCACCCAATGGGAGACTTGTGTTGAGTTCCTGGCTTCTGACTTCGGCCTTGCTCAACACAGTTGTTATGTGCATTTAGGAAATAAACCAGCAGATGAGAGATCTCTCTCTGTGTCTCTGTGTTTCAAATGAATTTTAAAAAGCCCTTAGTAACATAAAAACATCAGGCTGCCTGTTGTATCAGAGTGCACTATTACAGACACTGGGACTTCTGCAGAGATGAATGCCCAGCTCCGTGAGAAGATGGTATATATACTGAAAACATGCAAGTGTAGAGCAGCACATGGGTTGCATTTCTAAATCTCAAGTTCTCCATTATTGCCCATTTATGTTTCTTTATAGAACTGTGGTTCTTTATTGAAGTAAAGGGCATTCTTATAAAACTTCTGGCTATGACAGATTTTTATTTCCTGTGCCAGAAAGTATTGATTCCAGGCTGGTTAGCCCTCTTGTACCCGTTAGAAACAGATGCTGATTAGAGAGTGTAACAGGGACCACAGGGCACTGGATGACTTGTTTGCTGGTTCTTATATTGCAAAACAGAGATGAATACCTACCATGTGCAGCACACCATAGTAGAGACTGGAGATTTATTAAGGAGTAAAACTGCTGGGCCTGATCTTTTGTAATTCAGTGACCACAGCCATGTAAAACATGGCTTAATAATGATAAAATAAGGCCTTAATAATGATAAGGATGTGATCCTATTTTTTTTTTTTATTTGACATGTAGAGTTATAGACAGTGAAAGAGAGAGACAGAAAGAAGGCCGGCGCCGCGGCTCACTAGGCTAATCCTCCGCCGGCACACCGGGTTCTAGTCCTGGTCGGGGCGCCAGATTCTGTCCCCGTTGCCCCTCTTCCAGGCCAGCTCTCTGCTGTGGCCAGGGAGTGCAGTGGAGGATGGCCCAAGTCCTTGGGCCCTGCACCCCATGGGAGACCAGGATAAGTACCTGGCTCCTGCCTTCGGATCAGCGCGGTGCGCCAGCCACAACACGCCGCGGTGGCCATTGGAGGGTGAACCAACGGCAAAAGGAAGACCTTTCTCTCTGCTTCTCTCTCTCTCACTGTCCACTCTGCCTGTCAAAAAAATAAAATAAAAAATAAAAAATAAAAAAAAGAAAAGGGAGAGAGACAGAGACAGAAAGAAAGGTCTTCCCTCTGTTGATTCACTCCCCAAATGGCTACTGTGGCTGCCGCTGAGCCGATCCGAAGCTAGGATCCAAGTGCTTCCTCCTGGTCTCCCATGCGGGTGCAGGGCCCAGGCACTTGGGCCATCCTCCACTGCCTACCCGGGCCGCAGAAGAGAGCCGGACTGGAAGAAGAGCAACCAGGACTAGAACCAGTGCCCATATGGGATGCCGGCATCGCAGACAGAGGATTAGCCAAGTGAGCCACGGCATCGGCCCTAGGATGTAATCTTAATGGCTTGATAGGAGGTCTTCAGCCATCCTACGGAAGAGAGATGAGGAGTAAATAGAAAATACAGTAGATAAATGCTGTTAGAATTGCAGACTTCAGGATATATAGAATATGTTTAATGAGATGGCAACACTAAAAATATTTTTTGTCTGGATTAATATAATTGAGAGTATTTAATGAATTCAATGTGCATTCATTGGAATAACATAGACAGGACTCTCAGAAGTCCATAGCAGCTGCTCCTTGTGAAATATTCCCATTTCCTGAGCTGGTCGTCACAGGGAAAGTGTGCTAAGGGGGTAGTGTGCGCATGTCCTCATTCGGTCGGTCTCGGTGCACACACTCTCCCCTCTCCTCCGTCTCTCTTACTGAGCAGTTATTGCATGTGAGAGACAGTATTGGGCACTTCATACAATTGCCATTTGATTCATGCCAATGCCTTTTTTTTTGACAGGCAGAGTGGACAGTGAGAGAGAGAGACAGAGAGAAAGGTCTTCCTTTGCCGTTGGTTCACCCTCCAATGGCTGCCGCAGCTGGCGCGCTGCAGCCGGCGCACTGCACTGATCTGATGGCAGGAGCCAGGTGCTTCTCCTGGTCTCCCATGGGGTGCAGGGCCCAAGCACTTGGGCCATCCTCCACTGCACTCCCTGGCCACAGCAGAGAGCTGGTCTGGAAGAGGGGCAACCGGGACAGAATCTGGTGCCCCGACCGGGACTAGAACCCGGTGTGCCGGCACCGCAAGGCGGAGGATTAGCCTGTTGAGCCGCGGGGCCGGCTTCCAATGCCTTTTTATTGGTGAGAAGATTGAGGGTGAGAGCATCTGAAATATATCTTTTTCTGTTTTTGTTTTTATTAAGATAAAGACAATGGGTTTCATGTGGTTCATTGATAATATTCTAAGAATATAGTGATACTTTCCTTCCTCCCTACTCCCACGTCTTCTAAATGCAGTTGTTTGAACCCAGAACTTTCTGTTTCCAAATCTGTGCTCTTTCTACTACAGTAATAAAATATGTTTCTGCTTTGAAGAGGATTTACTCTATCAGGAGTAATGATAAAATATAACCTGTAATTAGGAAATCAGGGACGCGTGGACTTGTGGGTTTCCAAGTAACACATTCAGAAATAGTTTTATAACTTGTTTATGGACCTGATTTTCATTATTGATTTCAGACTGCAAAAGGTAGTGACTGAATCTTGCATGCCAATAATTAAAAACCATTCTGATTATACCCCCTGTAATGCCTAATAGAAACACTGCTGTAGCAAGATGAGGAGACATAGGCTTCCATTAGAAAGAGCACATCATTCACACATTGGAGCACTCTGCCCGTGGGTCCTGATGTGGAGGTGTCCGCTTATACAGGTCCCTGGCACAGCTGTGTTGTCTGGGGACTCCCTCCTCTGTATGTACTTCTTGCTCCTTTTATTTTTCCTACCCGCTCCAATGCCTCCGATGGCAAAACCCAAACTGGCACTCCCAGACAGGTGCTAGTGACATCCGTCTGGATACCATCAACCCATCAGAGCATACAAATCAAGTCGGCAAAGATGACTGCCATGGAATCATGGTTATTTAGCACAAAATTTGTGGCAGGAATTCATTCTACAGACAGATGAGTAGAAATGCTCCAAGCAACAGGCCCTAACCATGTTTGCAGGAAATCAATTTTCTCCATTTTTAAAATATTTCTAAAATTGTGAAAGGCACCATTCAAAAATGGGACAAAAACTATGTTCATAGCTCAGTCTGATTCCAAAAAGCAAACCAGTGTAACGCACCCTGTGTCAGGAACGGAACATGGCTGGTGCATCTTACCTGCCTGTGCCCTGCTAATCAGAGAAAACCATTGTCCAAATTCCATTATAGCAGCTCTGTGGTTCCTTTTCTCGGCAACAGATTGATGACACCTAAGACTGCATTAAGAAAATCTGTAGATAATCTTAGCCTGGATGTTTATAGGGAAGGATTGACACAATATGTTCTCTTGTCTTGGGTTTGGCTTAATACTTTGGTCATGAGATTTATCCGTGTTTTATATAGTGGTAGTTCAATTCTTAGCGCTGAGTTGTATGAACACATTTGCAAGAACTTGTCATTAAACCTTTATTGATCTTCCTGTGTGATGGGATGTACCGGGTAGTGTATGAATAGCAACCTGTGTCATTTATATCCCTTGGAGATCATTGGCAGATCTCCATATGGATCTTATGTTAACTGTGTAGCTGTATTTGGGATTCTCCAGTCTCTTCAGGGCTGTTGCTTTCCCCCTATCTCCTTTATGCTTCTCCACCTCCTGTAACTCCCTCTGTTCATTGGGTCCATGGATTTCTGGTTCCCTTGCTTTGTTCTCACTGTCCTTTCCATTTATCCTCCTATTCTCAGCAACCAACTGCACTGGTCACCATTACCTTCTTTCTACTTGCTGTATCCTATTGACCTTCTTACAATTATATTTGCTTAGGGATAAGAATGATAGATACTGTATGTAAAATTATAAACTTTGCTTCCTTTTCTATCTTCACCATAATTCCCTAATGTTTGTAATATTCTTAGCGACATTCAAATCAATCTGATACTCATTTCAAGTTCTTTTATTAAAATCATTCACTTGATATTTATAACATATCTTGTGAAGAATGATGAAGGAAATACAATGAAGTAATAGTAGAGTCTATACTTTGTGGAATTTATGTATACACACACACACACATATATATCATTTATTTATTTGAAAAGTAGAGAGAAAGAGAGAGAGAAAAATATCTTATATCTTCAATCTGGTTCACTTCTTCTGGTTCACTTCCCAAGTGGCTGCAATGGCCAGGACTGGGCGAGGCCGGAGCCAGGAGCCAGGAGCCTCATCAGGGTATTCCACATGGATGGCAGGGGCCCAAACACTTGGACCTTCTTCACTGCTTTCCCAAGTGTATTAGCTGAATTGAAAATGGAGCACCGGGACTTGAACCAGCATCCACATGGGATGCTGTCATCACAGGCGGAGACTTAACCTTCTATGCCACAGTGCCAGCCCTGGAATTAATACTATTGTTTTATTGTTAACATCTTACATTTTGCCCTGTATTATTGCCTTGGTCTAAATAGTTGACAATGTGGCTATTTGACAGTCTTGCCCATTTTCAAACACATAAGTTCAGAAGTGCTCTTCATGAAACATCAGCTCCCTGTGTCAGATGTGTCAGAACTATCCCCATTTCCAGGGAGCATGCAGAGGACTTAACCCTCCTAAACAGAGTTGCCCACTTACTCGTGACCAGGGAGAGAGCACCCTTCACCGCAGAGCTCATTGCTCTCCACCCCATACCCTGTTAGAGACATCTCTCCTAACTTCGTGGTGCTTATCCAGAATCCTCGGAAGCTGTCAGCATTCACTCCCTTGGTGCTATGTTCTGATGCCCTACTTCATAGTCTTGCCTTGTTCTTTGATGGCATCGTGTTTGTGTTGGCTGGGTTGTTTTTCTTAAACTTGATGCCATCCCTAAACAAAAATGACCACCTTTTAAAAACTTCAGCTGCGTCTCCATTAGCACCTTCTTTCTTGCCACATCTTGGTAGAATATTATTGAATATTTCCATAAGTAAATTGGGAATGTCTTTTCTATTTCCCATGTTTTTATCCTAAGGAATTCGTCTCTACAGTTTGTGTAGAAGCAATGGCCATGTGCCGGTCAAGCTGTGCTCTTCAATCTCAGCAATTTTGCTTTTCATAGGTATTGTTTCGGTTCCTGGGGTTGTGTGGAGCATAGAATTGGAAGAAAAATACTCTGAGCCATGAGATTTCAGAGATTTCCACCGGACTTGATAATGGAGAATCCGGACACTGAAGTGAGAGTGGTCAGTTTCCCTCTAAGATGAAGGTCGCTTTTGAGAATTAGAGTAAGTGCATTCATAGAGGGCTTAGTTAAGAGCCTGGAGTAGCAAAACAGAAACACAGTAGGCATGAGTTTCCAGTACTCTGATGCAGCTAAAATAATGCAACTTTATTTTACCTCAACAATACTTCATATTTCTAACTCACTACTTCATATTGAATCATCTTCCAACAAATCATACCATGTCTGGACATTTCTATACACCCTTCCTGCAAATTAAACTGAATTAATTGATAAAAGTAAATCTCAAAATTAAAAACTAAAATTGAATGTGTTAAGGTTAAAATTAAATTCAAATACACATTTTTTAAGATTTATTTATTTATTTAAAAGTTAGAGTTACACAGAGAGAGGAGAGGCAGAGGCAGAGGCAGAGGCAGAGAGAGAGGTCTTCCATCTGCTGGTTCACTCCCCAATTGGCTGCAGCTGCTGGAGCTGGGCTGATCCGAAGCCAGGAGCTTCTTTCAGGTCTCCCACGTGGGTGTAGGGGCCCAAGGACTTGGGCCATCTTCTGCTTTCCCAGGTCATAGTAGAGAGCTGGATAGGAAGTGGAGCACCTGGGTCTCGAAACAACACCCATATGGGATACTGGCATTGCAGATGGTGGCTTTACCTGCTATGCCACAGCGTTGGCAACAGATACAAATTAAGCATGTGCTTGTAATATAGAATTATATAAAATACAAGAAGATTTCAGGAAATTCATAGAAATGGAATTAAATGATACGTTTATTTTGGTGCAAAAAGTTTGTAACTCATTCATGAGATGTCTTCAAATGTCATTAAAAATGTGTGTATGAAGAAGTCTCATTAGATGTGAAATTTCCTTGCATGAAAGTATCTTGATTCAGAGGGGTGGTTCAACACAGACGCCCTCGGATTTTGTAAGACACCCTTGAGTAGGTCAGCTGACACTGTCATTCCACATAATGGTGTCCGGGTCTGGGGGGCTTTCTTTCCCAGGCAGGCTCCGTATCCTACTCCTCCTCCCATGAGAAGGTTCATGTATGCAGTCACCACTCTTGCTCCTGTCCGTGTGGACCATGTGCTGCCCATGACACGGAGCAAAAAGCAGGCACCTTGATTTCCATCTGTCATTGGCCTGCAGTCTACCTCATCCAACCAGTAATGTTGTGCACAAAATGCAAAACCAAGCTTT
Organism: Oryctolagus cuniculus; assembly: GCF_964237555.1. Lineage (NCBI taxonomy): Eukaryota > Metazoa > Chordata > Mammalia > Lagomorpha > Leporidae > Oryctolagus > Oryctolagus cuniculus. The sequence goes on from NC_091439.1 coordinate 115,616,776, forward strand.
TTGTTTCTTTGCAAGATTGAAATGAGCAGGAAAATTCAAATTCTCTCTTTAATATCTCAGTGTCAGAGGAACCACAAGTCAACCAAACTAGACATTCCCATTTTACTCTGACTTGAACCACGTATTTAGAAATGCACTAGGCATCATTTCAGTGGAAAAACAGGGTCAGGTAAATTCAAATTAAGCAACTCTGTAGGGATTGAATCAAGCTCAGTTATTTGAGGTTGATCTATGTTATATTGCAACATCAACTCATCTGGATCTGGCCTAGGGACGCTACGATGTGGCAAAAAGCAAAATGAAAAGGTTGACTTGTGCCAATTTTATTCATATTTCCACATTAAAATAGAGACTATGGGAGCTGGCGCAGTGGCACAATAGGTTAATCCTCTGCCTGTGGTGCCGGCCTCCCATATGGGGGCTGGTTCTGGTCCCTGCTGCTCCTCTTCCAATCCAGCTCTCTGCTGTGACCTGGAAAAGCAGTGCTTTCCCACATGGGAGACCAGGAAGAAGCACCTGGCTCCTGGGAGCACCCTCATGGGAGACCAGGAAGAAGCACCTGTCTCCTGGCTTTGGATCTGCACAGCTCCGACCTTTGCGGCCATTTGGGGAGTGAACCAACAGAAGGAAGACCTTTCTCTCTGTCTCTCTTTCTCACTGTAACTCTACCTCTCAAATAAATAAAAAAATCTTTAAAAATCGAGACTATGATCATTTAATAACTGCAAATTTACTTTTGCACATTGTATTTTCTCCATTTAACATAATAAGTAAGAATATTCCTGAACACAGAAGATGAGGGGTTGATTAAATAGAAAACAATATCAGTTAGAGTGGACTTTTAAGAAAATATATTTGAAGGGTAAGAGATACTTGTTATAGATTTAACCAAATAACCATGAGGACACATCTCCAACAAGGAAGAGCACTGATGTTTCTTAAGCCAGATAATTGCTGTCGTTTTTATTCATATTTTTTCTCACTGAATTCTCTCCTGAGCTCCCATTGTACATTTTAATATCTACATGCAAAAAAATTCATCCATTTTATAAATTCCTGTTATGCTCCTGTGGCCTGTTGTGTACTGTGCTCAATGAAATAGCCTCTGGACAATTCCCTTCATGAGTGTCTTGAAAAAGCTGATTAAATCAACAAATGGCTAAATGGGTGCATAGTACTTTTTTTTCAAGAACACAAGTTGAGAAAAGATAATCAATAGGACAATATCTACCGCCATTTATGCTTATATAACCCAACTGGCTGGGATTCAATAAGCAGTTGAATCTCATATCTATAGATGTAGATATATGAAACATATTTACCACTCATATGGTAGGAATGGTGATGTAGATGCCAAGTAATGGAAATGTTGATGAAGTAAACTTTCTTTTAAATCTGCATTTTCCTGCAATTTGTCAAGTTTTGTTAGCCTGCATTATTTTTAAACCATAGCCCAGATAAATCTCACATAATATTTAGTACATAGCGTCAATTTACATTGATGAAATAAACATGAAATGTGTATAGGACTGTCTTTGCATGAAAGTAGTAATGTTTTAAGTGATATAAGCTATAAACTGATCACAGGGAAACTGACTTGTGAGTATTAAAATTTTAAATCTGTTCATACTTTACTAAATCTTAAATTTCATTGAGTGATTTATCAAGACCTTGAGAATAGCTACTAACCTACGGGATGTGCATATGAAAATGTTAAGGAAAGTAGATGCCACTTTTTCTGCCATGTTTGTGAAATTTACATAGAAATCTGTATTCAGTACCCAGATAGAGTTGATCTCTTAGCATTTATGTAGTTGATTGAGAGTGTTGGGTTTGAAGCAACAATGGTTTCCCTCCAAAATCCAACTGCTCCAACTTTTTTCCACATACCCGTTTTTCTGAAGCCCCATTTGGAAGCCTTGTCTTTTCCACTAAGGAGGAAAGGACGTGGGATGCCATTCACCTTCTATTCTTATCAAAAGTTTAAGGAGAGCAATTAAATTTTTAATGTCATTTGCATTTCACAGTCATTGCCCAGTTACTGGCTTGATGATTGTGGAGATGTCCTTGATTGGCACCTGCTTGGCTTGGTAAACACTGTTCTCTGGGATGGATTTGATTATATTTAAATTACATTTGAGGGTTGAATCACTAGCTTGGAATGTAATAACCCATTAGCAGTTATCCACCGTCACCCAAGTTCACAGTTAAGGGTGAACTCACACACACACCTTTAGGATTAAAACATATTGACAGTTATTATAAAAGCAATGTGAAGTCCCTGTGCTCACTGTAATTCTGTGAATCAGATGTAGAAATATCATTACCGCTGTTTTGAGCTAAGTGATATTGTTGCCATTTGAAAAATCTACAACCTTCTTGTGGTGCTAAACTAGCTTCTAGCTTCATGCAGGTGGGTCAGTGTGCTTCTGTACACACATGTGTCCACCTCAGAACTGAAATACTGGATATTCATCTCCCTCCTTTTGGACTTTATTCTGACACAGTTTTGGGCATCATCCTTAACTATACTAAATCAATTTTTAATAAGAGTCTTCACTGCCCATGACAGTTTGTTCTATCTAATTGATTGCATAGGCCCACGTAAAATGAAAAATGTATTTTTCAAGCATGTTCTCAGTAACAAAGCATGCGTTAGTGGCAGTAAGTGGAATAACTGTGTGCTCAAAATGAGGATTATAAGCTATCTGGAAAAGTTTTCTGTCATTAGATTTTCGAGGACATGTGGCTATTGGCAGGTTTTGTGGGTCTATGTTTAGCATTCTGTTTTCAAAGTTTAATTACCTATCAGTTGTCTATATTTTGGCTAAAAATAATTCCATGTGCAACATAATCTGTGTATTAGTAAACTAAAGTACTTAATACCTCCAATGAAATTATTATATTTGATTCCCCCTAAATTTTATTATAAGCAAATTATATGATTAATAACTGTATGATTGTTCATATTATCATTCATAACTTCTGAGGTATCTTGGGTATATAAGTTCATTTTTGTGTGTGAAGTGAACCAAAATTGTAACTCACTCTCTAGAATTTTTCCTTTTTCAGAATGTCAAATATTTGGAGTCACACATATGGACTCCTATGAGTTAGTAATATGTGTCTTGGCATGCATTTGATTTTGCCCCTCAGTTTTATCCTACTGTGTGAATGTATCACACTTTGTCCACTTGTTCCAGGGCAACTTGGTTGCTTCAGTTTTTTGCGATGCTGAATACAATTGCTAGATATTTTTGTGCAGATTTTGGGTTAGCGTAATCTTGTAATTTATTGCTGTAAATAGCAGAGTGCAATTGCTGGATTGTGTAATAAGCCTATGTTTAGTTCTGTGAGCATCTGCCAGAGTGTCTTCCTACACAGCTGTTCCATTCTGCGTTCCCACTAGCGATGGACGGGAGTTCCAGTTGCTCCACATCTCTCCTTGGTGGCCTGCATTTTCGTCATTCTCGTGGGTGCATGATAGCATCTCATTCCAGACTACCCAGGAGGTGGTGCATCTTTTCATTGGCTTATCTGCCTTCTGTGTTCTTCTTTGGTGAGGTGTTTGATCTTTCGTGAACTTTGTGTTGAATAATGTTGTGCTTTTGGAAAAACATTTTCTTGGAGACTGATCATGAAATGTTAATGCAAAGATCTGGACATACCATAATAGTTCACTGGTTGAGATCTGAGGCTACATAACACAGCCTTCCACGCATGGTTTTTCTGAGGTTGACACAGAAAAAACACAAGGTCTATCGTACTGTAAAGTTATGACTGACTGTTGTACACACTGTTGCCGAGAAAGCCTGGCCAGGCACTCCTGGACCCGTGTCCTACCAGGACATTCCCATGCGTACCCCAGGCATGGCCTCTCAAGGTTTCCCCCATTAGTCTCTGCAGACTGAAATCTTAGCGGGCACTTCCTCACTGGCAACCTCCGAGCCAAAGCACAGCACGACTGGGGTCGCGTTAGTCACTCACACTGTTACTCACAGGTCAGCGCTGGCATTTCCTCCTCCTGGAATCTTCCTGATCAGTCCCCTTGACGAATTACCGTCATGGCAACCACTCAGATGCTTTTCCACCATTAAGCTCTCTGCTACAGCAACACTGAAGCAGAGTGAACGATGCTGAATTCATGCTCCAGCCATCACTGAGTGACTTCGCTAACTCTCCCAGGCCATCCTCCCTCGCGACTATGTGCTCCCTCGCATCCTGGCCCTTCTCTGAGCGGGCAGTGTTCACTTGCTCAGGCGGCAGCCCCTCCTGGAGTGAAGTCTGACTCTGTTCCCCACTCTTGTCTGTAATCTTGGTGGTGAGAAAGAGCAGCACAGCTCACGCCCTCCCTGTCACTAGCAGTTCATGGAGCGTGGCAGGCGACTACGCAACTGTGGTGAATGGGTGCATAATGTAAAGTTCAGGTAGAATGGAAGAAGTCAGACCTGTCACAGTTTGGACTAGGCTTCCTGTTCTTCTTGGCTTAATGGATAGCGACCACTCTCAGCCCTAGAGGCTGCCCTGAGCCCCTGGTACAGGGAGCCCAGCCATGACAGCCCCTTTGCAGCAGGCAGGGGGTGAGCAGGAAGGGTGTGGCTAGTGATCGCAGATGTGACATGAAGTGTGTGTGACTGCACTAGTCCCGGAACCTTTGCTTTGCTCTGTGGCTGAGGCACAAGTCAGAATTCACGCCCACACTGAAGAAGGTGTGTGGGTTCTTGGAGACAGGGATCTGTGCAAGGGGTGCCTTACCTGTCAACACAGTTGCTGCTGGGGCCAGCAACCTTTCATTTGTTGTTAGGCTATGACTTCACTTGCATGATTTCCCTTCAAGTGAAAGCGGTGGGCATTATTTTGAAGAACGATAAACCTTTTTGATGCAGATGGATGCAAAACATACATTGATGTGCTTAAACAAATGAAAACAAATAAATCAAAGACTTTTTCTCTTATAAATTAAATGCTTGGCATACAGTTCCAGAATGCCTGTAGCTACATGCTTATTTTTGAAATATTAAGCCTCCTTCAGGACAGATGTTGTAAACATTTTAAGTAATAGTCAAACTCATGCCCCTGCTACATGGTTGGATTTGTGTTCTTGTCTCGTGGGGCATGGGAATGGGGAGACTCCAGGATCCCTTATCAGGGAATAAACAACACAGTGATGCATGTGGGATGTATAGGAGGCAGGGTCTCAACACTGCTGAGGGCTCATTGTTGTGTCGGAGACCCATCCGTCAACACATCTCATCAGCGTGCGACTTCATAATGCTCGTCTCCATTGTGAGCGGACATCAAGAAGTGTTTTGCTACAGGTTGGCATGTTTTAAAACACAGTCATTAAACAGCACCAAATCCGAAGTTGAATTATCTTTCTATTGCTGGAGCTACTGCTACTTTATGAAACTCTGGGGAAGTAACCTACCACCTGCCCTCTCTGAGACTGGAGCAGAAAGCACGCCTGCCTCCTGGGGTTGCTGTGGGCATGGAGGTGTTGCCATGTGTGGCAGTGATTAGACCAGTAGTTAGCCTAATGAAAGCACTTAACACACTTTAACTACTCTTAGAACTGTCATTAAAGGTTTCTGTGAGGCTTTTAAGATCCCAGCGTGTTTTATTCAATCTGAACTATGATAAGAAAGTATTGTAAAGTGGGTGGATGCTATGCACCTGAACTCTGTGCCTCATAGTCTGGACACTGGGAAACCAAGATTGAGTTCCCGTGAATTCAGCGTCAGGTGAGGGTCTGTTTCTTCCTTCACAGTTGGCTCCATCAGCTGCAGTAGGGGCCGCTGGGCTCCTGTTTTGTAAGCGCACTTATCCCATTCCAGAGACTGCCTCGCCCCTGACCTAATGGACTCCTCCAGGAAGGCCCTCACCTTCTACACCATCTTGGGCATAAGAACTTCAGAATACACATGTTGGAAGGAACACTAACATTGAGCCTGAAGTGCAAGATTTTCAAATCCTTCATTTCATTTTCATCTCACTATTTAAGTCCTCCCAACTCTAAGAGTCTGTTTTACAGTTCAATGGAAATAAGATATTTCCAGCCTTGCTGACCCTATCTTGCATATGTTAATTAATTTCCCTTAAGTATATTTAGAACATGATTCCTGTTAGATAATTAAAGCAGTTAGATGGTTATTTTTATATACTCTGAACAGGTGCTTTAATATAATTTTTGAATGAATTTAATTATTTTACAGAAAAAATCCTTATAAAAAACAGTCAAAATTTTGTCTCATTTCTGTCTTAATTTGGAAACATTCATTTGTATTGCACATTGCATAAAAAAGTCCCTTGCATGATCTGGTGTGTGGTATTATTACTGGAAGCTAGGATCACACACACAAAGTCTTCAACTTAATTAGAAAGTGGGAATATGTAAAACTCCTTCATGGAATTTCTTTTAGACTCAGCACCTCCACACTGCAGAATTGGAAACTAATGCTGGCATGGCCATCAGCTGGGGGTGCCTCTCTCTAGGACATGCCCACGTGGCAATTCCCTTCTCTCCCCCAGTCTTGTCTTAGACTCAGCCTTGTGAGCTGGATAATTAACCAGTAACCAAGTGGACCTTCTGCCCGAGTCCCTGCAGTGGGGTCCAGGACAGCTGGGGGTCATCCATCACTCGGGCTATCTGTGCCAGGGAATGCTTCTCTTCCTCCATGAGCTCATTGTCTCTGTGCTTTTTGCTCTGTGTTTCATTTTTTTTCCCTAGTTTCACCATGTCCAATCTGCTGTTTCCCAATCCATGTTTGTTTCAGAGGATTCAAGACACGTTGAGTTACAGGTATTCTACAAAGCCACAGAAGGAGTGACTTCTTGTATATTGTTAACTTTTTTTTAGGCTTGCTTCAAAAAAAAAGATCTCACTTGTGAACACATGTACATATGTAAAGCAATCATTTCTTTAAAAATCTCTGAACTCAATATGAAAGAAAAAATCTAAAATTACTTGGTAGAATGTAATATTACCATTGAGTGGAAATTGCTTTAGGATTCTGAGAAGGTGAGAGATGTATAGATTAGAGACACAGTGACTAAAACTATTAACAGCACCAGTTTTTGCAGTTGTAGAAAACCTCTGTGCCTACGTGTTTGTACATGAATGGACGTATGAGAAACAGAATTTTTAATTTTAATAGTTTGCTATTATACTGGGTCAAATCAGGATTCCTAGAAACAAATAATTGCTCTTCCATGTGGGATAACTGAGAAGCTGATCCTCCATCATCAATACTATCAAAGTCAGAGTGAGGAAATTTGTGAGCAATGCAGAAGTTCTGACCGGGAGGACGGGTATCCTCAACTGGTCAGAGCGAATGCCACCATGATAGCGGGTTTTGACCTCTCTGCCCGTATTTTGCTACATTTCAGAATCTGTTTGCAATTGTGTTTCAATAAACCACTATCTCCAAGGATGGAAAAATAAAGTCACTGATATTCTTGAGATTGGGTCTTTATCCTTGTTTTCTTATTGATTAGCTAATCTGGGCCTTGCTGGGACGCAGGGGGCCAATCTCAGCATTAGGGGGTGTCACACCGTCTTCTAGCGTCAGTGGCTGTGGGGGGAGGCTGGAGCAGAAGCATCTGACTCCTGGATCATGGCATTCCATGAACCGATTGTGACTATTATGGTCAGGAATTGATGAGCCGGGTGAAAGCCCCACCCTGGAACACTTTAAAAGCAACAGGTGACCTGGTGCGGCTGTCTCTCAGCTGGAGTCACTGTTCCAGGCTCCACAGACGGTGCTGGCCTGAGTCCAGTCTCTCTGGCAATACTGACACCCCCGTCAAGGAAGGAAATACTGAAACTGTCAAGGAAGAAAGCACCTCCTGAGTTCCTGGATGGAAGACACTCAAGTGCCTGAGGGTACCCAGGGAAGGGAGTGATCTTTAGACAGGGGCTCCGGATTCTGGCATCTTCCATGGAGAGTGGGGAACTTCAGAGAAGGGACAAGACAAAGGGAATGGACCTTGAGTGTCTAGGGACAGCACCTTGGGGGAAGCCTAACCCGGTAGACAGAGGAATGGACTCCTCTGACATCCCCAAACGCCAGAGGCCTCCGTTCTCCCCAGTGCAAGGCGGGCAGGCACCTCTTGTGTCAGTCTATGTGGATTCACAGGAGGTTGGACATCTTTCCTCACTCTGCCACTTCCTGGACTCCGCCTGCAGTCCGTCATCTTCAGGAAGGCATGTCCTGGTCAACACAAGTCCTTCCAGCCCTGGTTGTAGAAACAGCCACGAGAGGAGGAAAATGCACCCGGCAGCCATGCTGGAGTCGTACTGCAGGCTACGAGAGACAAAGCACAGCAAGATGTTAACCCCAGCTGTCATAAAATGCCTAGACACAACTTTTGACATTTTCAGGAGTTTTGGAAATGCTTACCAGCCATCCACCCCATGTATTAAAAACCAAACTCTGTCATCGGTTATTTTCCCCAAGATTGTTCACCACACCTGCATGCACCATGGCAACCAAAATCACCATGTTTTCACAAAGATATTAAATGTGTCTCTTTAGCCCATTAATCACACTTCATGACTATAAATTAATCATGATTCCACCTGTGCTTCTGTTGAAACACATGTGATTTCAATGTTTTTGAAAGGAAACCAGTATCAGTTTTGCTACACTTGTTTTTCTTGTCTGCATCATCTTCTATTTCCTGCATTGTTGTTCTGTTGACTAGAAATATTTCATATTAAAGTGTTGGTTTTTTAATAGTAATAACTTGTTTCTTTATCTCCATGTATAATTACTTGCAAAATATAGCAACAGTTATCAAAATAATGTATCTCCTGGTAAAACTTTTACTACCTGACTATTGTGTATGGGTTTTTTTTTTTGCTTATTTTAAATTGATGTCTTACATGCATTATTAATGTATTTGGAAAATTATATGTTCATGTCCGCCATTTGTCTTCGTACTTCATGAAAGTTTAAAATAGAACAGGTGGCAAATTAACCATCGCACTGTTGCTAGCTGATTGATCACTACTGTGTATATTGTAGTAAAGCTACTCAGGGAGAGATGTTTCAAGATAACTTGTGAATCCCTGAAAGCACCTATACAGGAAATGGCAACATAGTTCCATTGCTAAGGTTATAGATGGTTAAGCCAGCTGGCCTGCAATTGTTTGTCCAGACTGACCACTTGGAGCAAGTCAGTTTGTGCCTTTGTGCTATAATTTACTCAGGGGATTGGGCATGGGATTGTTGAAAGCTACATGAGTTTGTCTTGTTATGTGCTTAGAGTAATGCATGATAGGTACGGCACAGCACAGTGTCTAATGACTTTGTCTCAAAGTGATGGTCTAGCATATTGGAGAAGCCAGCTAGGCCTTCGAGGTCTTAAGCTGATACATTTGTGAGTTGTGGGCCTCAAGTATTTCAGCTCATTCTGCTTTTGTTTTCCTCATTGTTAGAAGTGTATTTGCAATAAAGAAATGAGATAATAACACTTGTGGTACTTTTTCAGATAAAAGCAGGGCTATTTCCTCCTCTCTCTTTAAAACACTGAATGCTAAGGTGTTTGATTAAATTCAAGGAGCCTTCAGGTGCAGAATGCATATTTCTTGTATCTCCCACAAACAAATCACACACACACACACACACCAAGTTATATCATGGTCTGATGTTTTCTTATCATTGAGATTTGTCCTTTTATGTTTATTCAATGATCCTTCTCAATTAATTAAACATAGACTTTAATGAATTTTTCCTGGATGTACATAAACATGGAAAATGTCAGAGTTGGTGAGATCAGGTGACCAACAGGGAGACGATGTGCATGGAGTCCTCGCCCTGAAGCTGACTTGTTCTTTCCATGGCTCTTGGGCTAGTGCTAAGAACATGGCCTCAAGGAGAAAATACGTGGTTGCTGGCTGCATTTCTTCAACACATTATGTGGTAGATTTCAAACCTCAAAGTGGAGTCTATGCCAGATTGTCCCCAGAAAGGAGAGGATGTGCCATCTGGCAGAGCCCGCTGGAGTTGGTAGACAAGCCCATGTCAGAGAAGTGTGGGTGTGTTTAAGCGTCTTGGATTTTGTACTGTTCTTGGTGTCTGGATGTGAAGCTGAGACTCCCCAGGCTATGAGTGGCGTCCTGTGTCTGGGCCCCCAGCCAGCTGATGCAGCCATAGCTGTCCCAGAGGTTGAGGGTCTACATGCCTGGTAGGTCGACACCAGACACCTGCTCCCCCAGGAGGTTATGCTCTCAATATACTCGACAAAAAGATGTCAGAGGGCTCCACAAACTTCAGTTCCTACTCTGGTGAGCAAGGTGATTTTCTCAGAGAACAAGCTCTCCAAAGGCAGAAACGCAGAGGTTAAGATTGGGACAGACAGATTTGGGGTTTGGTGTTAAGCAGAAATGGACTGAGAAGTCCTGATTTCTCTTACAGGAGAATGTCCTCCTTGAATTATTTATGAGGCAACAATAAATTCTTTTATTTTTTAAAGACTTGTTTATTTTGAAAGGCAGAGTTACAGAGAGGCAGAGGTGAGGGTTGGGGTAGATCTTTTATCCTCTGGTTCACCTCACAGATGGCTGCAATGGCCAGAGCTGAGACAATCTGAAGCCAGGGACCAGGACCTGATTCTTGATCTTGATCTTCCATCTGCTGGTTCACACCCCAGATGGCCACAATGGCAAGAGCTGGGTTGCTCCAAAGCCTGGAGCCAGGAGCTCCTACTGGGTTTCCACGTGAGTGCAGGGGCCCAAGTACTTGGGCTATTTTCTGCTGCTTCCCCAGTCATATTAGCAGGAATCTGGATTAGAATTGAAGCAATGTGGACATATTGGATGTCAGCATTGCAGGTGGTGGCTTGACCTGCTACGCCACAGTGCTGGTCCTGAAATTTCTATTCATTAATGTCTACATCTTTATTTTCATTAACTTGGAAGACACACAGAGAGGATTGAGCTACCAATTGGATTGTAGGTAGTTGGTACATTTGAGTTTGGAAAGTTATTTTTAAAGCAAATAACTACATTTTCAAGAAAAACCAAGTTCTTTTTGCTGTGGAAGTGAAGTGAGTAATGGAATAATGAAGTCAAGATATTTTTGAAACTATGAAGAGTGGTCCCTATCATTTTGATTGTATGAAAAATCCCACCAAATATATCAGTTTTGTATTTTTTAAGAGTTGACTTTTTAGTTACTAAAATTAAGGTCTTAACTGCTAGCCTGGCTCACTTTTTTAACTGCACATAGGCAGAAAAGCACAATTATTCATCTGGTGAAAGTTCCTGTTTTATGTGTAATTAGTACCAGAGAATCACAAATGAAGGAGCAGAACTCTGATATACGCCCCTGTAATCTCGGGGGTGTTTTCTCAGGACTTGAGTTGTTCTAGGACTCTTGCTCCAACAGCATTGCATTGCTAAAAAAGTATGTGAAACCGATAGCTACAACAGATTTATGGTATTCTCTGTGCCACAAGAATGGTCTTACTGTATACACTTTATTTCCTTAAAGATTTCCAAATTCAAATGCATTGAGTGTTTGCTGTTTTCCATGGGCATCCACATACATTATATTTTCCGAAATCCACCACAGTGCTTTATTGTAGGTATTATCCATGTTTTTATCTTTTGCTAAATTTCATTTAAGGAATATAAATTCTGTTTAATTAAAATATACACATTTAGGAGCACAGTGATGCTTCCCATAAAACGCTCCCTCCCGCCATGCTCCTTCCCTTCTCTCTCCTTCCTCTCCTATTCCCACTCTTAAGTTTTACAAAGATCTATTTTCAGCTTACTTTATAGTCGTTAGAATAACCCTACAGAGTTCAACAAACAGTGTGAAGAAAAAAGCCACTGTTCCTCAACAGTAGAGACAAAGGGCTGCAAACCATCACTGAATCTCAAAATGTCAAATTCACTCCAGTACACTACCTTTCAGGTACTCTATTAGTTACCACAGATCAGGGAAAACATATGGTGTCTGTGTTTTGGGGACTGGCTTATTTCACTAAGTAGAATGGTTTCTAGTTGCATCCATTTTGTTGCAAACAACAGGATTTGTTTTCTGCTGAGTAGTGTTCCATTGTGCGTAGAAACCATAATTTCTTTATCCAGTCATCAGATTGCGGACATCTGAGTTGATTGCATATTTATCTATTGTGAACTGAGCTGCAATGAACATGAGAGAAGAGGTAACTGTTTCATGTACTGATTTCATTTTGTTTGAATGAATTCCCAGGATGGGATGGCTGGGTCATATGGTAGAATGTTGTACGTTTTCAGCTTTTTGAGATATCTCCACACTGTCTTCTACAATGGCTATCCCAGTTTATATTCCTACCAACAGTCTATTAGGGTACTTTTTTTCATATTCTCACCAGCATTTATTGTTTATTGATTTCTGTATGAGAGCCATTCTAACTAGGGTGAGGTGAAACATCATTGGGATTTTGATTTGCATTTCCCTGACAGCTAGCGATCCTTTGCATTTTTTCATGTGTCTGTTGGCCACTTGAATTTCCTGTCTTGAAAAATGCCTGTTCAAGCCCCTTGCCCTTTTCTTAACTGGTTTATTTGTTTTTTTGTTGTTGAGTTTATTAAGTTCTTTGTAGAATCTGGATATTGATCCTTTCTCAGTTGTATAGTTTGCTAGTATTTTCTCCAGTTGTGTCAGTTGTCTCTTCATTTTGGGAGTGTTTCTTTTGCAGTGCAGAAGCTTCTCTGCTTGATGTAATCCTGTTTGTCAATTTTCGCTTTGATTGCCTGTGCTTCTGGGGTCTTTTCCAAGAAGTCTCTAGTAATTTGATGGCATGGGGTCATAGATTTATGTCCTTGATCCATTTTGAGTGGATTTTTGTGTAAGGTGTAAGGTAGGGATCTGGTTTCATACTTCTGCATGCATATCTTGGGGGAGTGAATAGACCAGGGTTGAGAGAAGTTCAATGAATCACTTAAGGTCAAACAGTTATAATTGTTGAATCCTAAATTGATTTCATTTGTCTAGACTTTTGATTCCACCTTATTTTCAAAAGACTCATGATGTCAAAGGGTATAAAATATATTAAAATTATTCTTCAAAAGATGTTTATATTTAAAAAAAACTTCAAATTTGTTATGTATTTTGTTCATTTCTGTTAAGGAAAATGTGATTGTACATTTCTTAAATAGCTTTTCAGTTGTCACCTTAATATTCATAATGGATAATTTGCCTAGAGAGTTAGCCAATTCACTCTCTGGTTATTTATCCCTCCAATTTATTCTGCTTTATTATTCATGTTGTCATCAATGTGGGTAAATAGAACAGAAGAGAAGGCATTGAGTTCTTTCTTGGATTTGTACATTTGGGTTTTTAATCTTTTAAAAAAAACTAATGAAGTAAATATTGACTTGATTTTTCATCTCAAGGCATTTTTAATATTGATTTAGAGCTTATTATTTAACTCTACAAGGTATTTCAGCATTTTGCATTGGTGAGTTTCAAACCTTGATATTTTTTGCAATTTATCAGATGTAAACATAAATTATTCTGCCCCACGAGGCAATGCACGTTGATGAGTTTGTTTTACTATTTTTAACTCTAGGATGAAATCGGGCAATATGTACTTCCAGCGAAGTTTTCCGTATTAAAACTAAAGGGATTATTTGGTGAGTGGGGGAATTTGAAAAGAGAGAAGAGGAAATGGGGAGGGGCGATGGAAGTGCTTTGGAATTTTAGGTAACTGGCAGGTGAATGAGACAACCCAGGGAATAGGTCCTAGGGCCCAGAGAGATGGGATGAAGTCCTCTGCCCTCAGGTGGCCGGCAGCAAGGGGTACAACTCAAGAGTCTGTATTCCTGACAGTTTTCTTTATGGGTCAGTGGCTGGAATGGATGAATGTGCATTCAGAACCTCTCCTGGGCTATTCCCCGTGGCAGATGAGCCCTAGGAGATGGACAGAATTTGAGTCTGCGCTACTGAGTGGCAGAGCCAACTTTTACAGCCCAGGCTGGCAACTTCAAGACCCAGGGTTGACCACATCAACCAAAGCCTCCTAGTAGGAGGGACTCCTTGATCCTGGGCCCAACCGCATCCAGGTGGGCACCTGCTTTCCAGGGGAGTGCTGGGGCAGACTCTACCCCTTCTTGCCACCTCGCCTTCCCCTGGGAAGCGGCACAGCACCTGAGATGGCCCCAGGCATGTGAGCCTCTGCAAACTTAGCAGCAAGTGTCATGGTTCTCTGGAAATTGTGACCTCTCCCCTGCCCCTCTCGGGGTTGACAACTTTGTCCTATGAGACCCTTCTTATCATTTTATTTGAGAAGTAGAAGATAGACAGAAAAGAGAACTATGCCATCTCCTGGTTCACACCCCAGGTGCTTGCAACAGCCGGGGCTGGGCCAGGCTGAAACCAGGAGCCAGGAACACAATCTAAGGCTCCCCACATATGTCGCAGGGACACAAATACCTGAGCACACCTGCTACCTCTCAGAGCACGTATTAGCAGGTAACTGGGTCACAAACGAGGCTGGGATGCAAACCCAGCATCCAATATGGGATGCCAGTGCCCAGCAATGTCTTAACCACATCACCAAATGCCCATCCTGCCATTGAACCTTGGGATTATTTATTGCTATCATAGCCTTTATTACACAGTATAGAGTAAGGAAACTGGAATAATCTGATTTATTATATGTGTGTGAGAGATGCATGAGAGGCCTTCAAGACAGTTAGGAAACATACATATTATGAAAAAAAAAAACATGGGTTTTAAAAATGCACCACTGTTCTTAAAATTCCATTTTCTATGAGTTTTTGGAGTCCTCTCCTATAGACAGAGTCTTTCCTTGATAATGTCACAGTCATGAGCTGTACTTGGTAAAATCTGATCATGTTACTCAAGAGAGAGATGAAGGGAGAGTAGAAGTTTTATGTCAGGGTCAATGTGGGCAGCATAGGGGGGTCACACAGTGAGTCCTGGCAGGAGGAGAGTGGACAGCTGTGGGCAGGGGCCTGGCTCCAAGTCCCTGTGTTAGGAGGGCAGGCTGTGGTTGACGATGCTTGGAAGGCACCCCAGGAACCTTCTTGGTTCCCACTCCCTGCCCTGCTACCTTGTGCCTATTGGAGGCTCTGCATGCCTGAGGGTGAGTCACCATTTGCTGAGGCCCCTGGGTGTTTTTGAAAGCACCCATTTACAGAAATCCCAAGGACAGTTCTCCCTAAGAGCTTTCCTCTGGACTTTCTTTTGTCCCTGGAATGGATCGGGGCAGGAAATCATTATTGAGTGCTTATGTGTCAGGTACCCTTTATACTACCAAATCCTGCAAAGTTAGCTGTCTACCAAGCAGGTGGTGGAGCAGTCTGCAGCCCAGGCATTTGGTGGCAGCATCCACAGTGTGAAGGACTGCTTTACATCATGGGTTATACCTAAAGGCAGCTTCCAGGCCAGCGCCATAGCTCACTAGGCTGATCCTCCACCTGCAGTGCCAGCACCCCAGGTTCTAGCCCTGGTAGGGGTGCCGGATTCTGTCCCGGTTGCTCCTCTTCCAGTCCAGCTCTCTGCTGTGGCCTGGGAAGGCAGTGGAGGTTGGCCCAGATGCTTGGGCCCTGCACCCCATGGGAGACCAGGAGAAGCACCTGGCTCCTGGCTTCGGATCGGTGCAGCATGCTGGTTGCAGCGCACTGGCCATAGCGGCCATTTGGGGTGTGAACCAATGGAAAGGAAGACCTTTCTCTCTGTCTCAGTCCCTCTTTCTCTCTCTCTCACTGTCTAACTCTGCCTGTCCAAAAAAAAAAAGTAAAATATAAAAAGTAAATGTAGCTTCCAGGAGCTGGTGTCTGCCATAACCATTAAGTGGCTGTGTGGGATGGCCATTTGGGGAGTGAACCAGGGGATGGAGAATCTCTCTCTCCCTCCCTCCCTCTCTCTCTCTGCATTTCATGGAAAGAAATAAAGACTTACACAATAAGTAAATGCATAAAGCTAGCTCCTCATCCCTCAATGTTCAGTAAAACTGCGGTAGAAACTTACTTGTTTTTAGTTGATTTTAAATTATTTCTCTATTTAAAGAATTTTTTTGCTCAAAAATGCAGTGAAGATTATGTTGCAACTTCAGTAAAATTTAAATGATTAAATATTTCTGAAATATTTGAATTTACCTGAAATGGGTACTTACGTGATTACATTAGGACAGGATAGTGGCATATCTATCCATATTAAAACCAAAACAATACTAAAAACTAATGCTGTGTTCTTAGGATCCAATTTTCACATGTGAAGTTCCATGGTAGAGCAGATTATGGAAGTTAATGTACAGTCTCTGTTATTGTGATGAATGAGACATTACAGTAATATCCACACATATGCATCTTTTAAAAATTGACTTATCTATGAAAAATTACAATTTATGATTTATGCTAGTGAAGCAAGTCATGCTTTTATTGAAAGCTTACATAAGACTTTTAGTATCCAGTATAATTAGTCTCTAATTTAATCTGCATTATTAATTAAATGTATATAATTAAGCCTTTAAAATCACATTGTTCTCATCACAAAGCCTCCAAATGATATATTGCTGTTCTCTTACTAATTACAGAAAATGGAACTTCAGTTAAGCAACAGCAACCCAACTAATAAGCAAACAGCAAAATGCAGCCAACATTAATAACAAGTCAACAAGAGTCAACACTGCCCATGGTGGTCACTTGGTGTCCTGTTGCTCAGAGAGAGCTGAGGATTTCTAGGCGTCTTTGAGCCCACACAGCTCTTCATTCTCTGTACACTTGAAGTGAGTCAGACGAGGGTGCGTCCACACTTGGAGTAATGGAAACCACAGACGGTCAGGGTCACAGCATATTTGATATCTTACATGTGAGCTCTTTGCCAGTGGACTGTCCTGCACCTAAGAACATATCAAAGTTCTGAGACCTGGTTTAATGTGTGTTCTGGACGTAGAGAGGGAGGGTGGGTGGATGGACCGACAGCTAGCTGGTGTTCAATCCCATCAATGAATTTAGAGATATACATTAATGTCTAGTCTCAAGAACACCGATAGTTCTGCTACGGCCAGCCTTAAGACGGTGATGCCTCCCGAAACACCCGTCTTGAGAAGTGCACAGAGGGAAACACCAGTGTAGCTCCCGGATGCTGGAGGAGATCCATGGAAGGTGATGTGGAGCGTCACACAGCAGCCTGCTCCGGGGCCCTTTACACACTGTCCTTTACTCTCCTGAGACCACAGCTCACGCAGGCTCTAATCTCCTCCATTTCTCTTTCCATTCTGCAGGATTCCTATTTGTAGTTTTCTGTCTTTTGTAAACCAGTTCTTTCCCTCTTATTCTAATCAGCAAGCAGCAGAAACAGAAACCCCTCAGAAGGTACGGGTGAGATGGTTTTCTACTCCACAGATCCTCCTTCTCAACCCTGAGCACACAGACACATGCCTTGTACTGGACAGAGAGAACTGTTTCCTGGAGTTCCCAGACTTAAATTCCACTGTGAAGATTATTTGTGTGTGTAGAAATTGTTCCGGTGGCTCCAGGTTCTTCTGTGTACTGGTTGTTCCAGGTTTTGTTCATGTTTGCCTGGGCTTCCATTTCTTTAATGGTATCACTTGTCCCATCACTTTCTGGAATTGACCTTTGATGTCCCTTTTGACACATTCATCTAAATTTTTCCCCCAGTTGAAGCCAATTGCTTTAATATCATTTATTGATTAGTCTACCTTTTCATGGATTGGAAAACTCATCTCTAGTATGTATTAAATACTTTTATAGGTGAAGATCTTTTAAAGTTCTCTATTAATTCTATTGTTTTTCTTCCCATGTTGTGAGATAGTAGGTTAAACAAATCCAACTTCATTTGAATGAAAAGATACTAACTTCTGTGTTGTGTTACTGCTGGATAATTCTGGCTTAACTTGTTTGGTCAAATTCTCAGGGTTACCTGGGGCAGGAAATTCATTTTTAGGGATGAAGCAAAATTGTAGCCCCTCCAAATTTAGGTTAAATGAATGCTCAGTGCTATCCTGTGTACAGGTGTGCATGTGAGCATTGCAGCTAGTAAAGGGAGGTAGAAAGAGAAGGATGAGAGACTGCACATAGCCAGAGCCAGGCAATGTTTTTCTCTGGCGTCTAGCACCTGGGTTTAGTGTGCGACATCCTTGTTTGTGAAATCAAACTGCTGCTGCTTACGTAGCCTGGTCCAAAGGTTACATCGGTGGGAAGCACCTTAGGTGGCGTCTGCAAGTCTCAGGACTCCAGTGCCTTCAGCTCCTTTCTGTAGACTTTCCTTGCTTTTGTATGAATAAATAGTATTTTTTTTAGTTTTAAGTTTTTTTGAAAGCATGTAATACTCATACCTGTGTGAATAATTTCATCTTGATTCTCACATCCATTAATGCCATTAATATGAATAATGAAGAGAGTTGAAATCGTTAAGTCTTTAAAATTCAAATTTTTCATCATTTCTTGATGAAGTTTTTTTTTTTTTTTAATAATGATTTTCTTGGGAAATGCCTTTAAATCTACATTACAAGAATTTACTAACAGGTTGTAATTATTTAGAATCCAAATGGGAAGCAATGAAGTTGTTATATTAATTCAGTGCGTATGCTAATTAAAGCAGATTTTAATCTATTTGAAGAACTCAACAGCGGTATAATGTATGCATATATGATACAGCTAAAATATATGTACGTAAGATTGCTGTGACCTAATAGTTGAACTGTGAATCACTGTATTATGGTACCAGTTGCCACTTTAATTTTTATACAATTGAACTTCATATAATTGAATTAAATGTTAATTAGATTAAATGTTATTCATATAAGACCATGTTGATAAATTTTATATTCCAACCATGTCTTTCATGAATATATCAGATCAAATTTTAAATAGTTTTAAAATAGTTTTCTATATTGAAAGCAAAAAGGAATATCAGAAACTTATTATTGATAGCTAATGTGCATTTTTAATTTTCTTACTAGTTTAAGCAATTTTTTATAAATAGCTTATTTTAAATTATTGTTTACAGAAGATCATGATAAATGTTTTAAATTAATAACATGATCAATAATCAAATGCTGTTGTTTGGAAGTAATTGTTTTTTATTTTTTATTTATAAAAAGGGAACAAATTTCATATATTTCATGTTGTCACTTTTCAGAGCACAATACTTCCCACTTTACTGTCCCTCTCTCCTTATTTTTCTTTTACTTTTTATAATGAATTACTTTCAATTTTATTTATAATCACAAACCTCACATTTTAGATTTGATTATTGTTTATAGCCTTTGTCTATACTCTTGAGGGAAAGTGGCTTTTCTAGTTACTAATTGTTGAATTCCTTATGTAGTGGAGGGTCAAGCTGGTGGAAGTAATTTTAAACATTGTTTTGGGATTCTGTTTTAATTGCTTTTTTAAAAAACTGGGCTTTCTAGATCCTCCTAATTTTATTCTATTATTTTGTGTGTTATTACCTTAAACATTTGCCAAAATACGGAGGTAGAACCTTACCATGACAGTGATAAAACACTACAGTGGTGCACTTTCACTGCAGACAGAGCAAGGGTTGAGTAAGCTTGAGATGAGCCTGTTTCCCTTCTTTAGGCATAAGATACCAAGAAAAAATGGAATTCAATTTTTTAATTATTCAAGAACATCATATTTTGTGCTGTGGATAAGTATAATTTAAGACTTTTACTCTCAAAGTAATATTTGAGGTTTTCTGAGTAGGAAAGAAAAATATTTCAATACAAGCATAGCCTTAGAGATACTGCTGGTCCAATCCTAGACAACCACGATAGTGTGCAGAGTGTTAGCAAGGCCATGGGTGCTGCGGTCTCCCAGTGTGGACAGAAGTTGTGTTTGCACTAGGCTGTGGTGTATCCAGTGTGCAGAAGGGTTACAACAAAGCGCTCAATCAGAAAGCAGAGCTGTGGTCTTGTGCTGGCTGACAGGGCCGCAGGGGCTGAAGGTGAGGGTGGCTGTGTGATTTCAGGAAATGACGTTGACTGATGCCTCCTTCCTAAGAGATGCCTCTTCCATTCGATACGTTTTCACCTGCAAAACGTCTTTCAAAATCAATCCCTCCTCTCAAACCCTGCTGCAGGTTCACCACATGGGAGCATTTCGACAGTTGCCATAGGATCCCCATCGGAGCAGGTTCCATCTCTGGAAACTGCTCTTTGAGAAGCTCCTCCTCATTTGCCAAAGTTAGTCATGAGATGCAGCAGTTCAGTCACATTCAGGCTTCACTCCTAGTTCTAGTTCTTTTGTATTTCGCCCACACATGCGCTCATCTCCTGCACTGACGTCTTGAGCCCAGCGAGCCCTCCACGAAGCTTGCAATCGATCTCATAACAACTCGGGTTAATGTGCTGATCTCCTCCCCTGAAACATGACCACTCTTAATAGCATCTACAATGGCGAATCCTTTCCAATGGTCCATTGACTTTTCCCAGATCCATCACAGAAATCACTTTTTATGGCTAATATAGCCTTTTAAAATGCAGTTTTTCAAATAATAAGACTTGAAGGTCAAAATACTCTGGTCCATGAGCTGCAGAATGGACGCTGTGTTAGCATGCATGAAAACAACATTAATCTCGCATTGATCTGCAGAATCCTTAGTGACCATGTTCATTGTCAGTGGCAGTGATGCTTTGAAACGAATCTTTTTATTTTCTTTCCCAGAGTTGTAGGTTTTAGTAGTGGATTTAGAATATTCAGGAAACTGTGTTGAAAGGAAACATGGGGTCATCGAGGTTTTGTTGACATTTGCTAGAGCTCCGGCAGAGCAGGTTTGGATGGGAGATGAGCGTTGTCTTCAAGGCGGAGTCCCATGTTGCATTAGCCGCTAATGCGAGGTTCAGCCTGCCGTCTGAAGCAGCTTCTCTGTAGCTGTGAAAGTCTACATGGCATCCTATTGCAGAAGAAGCTGTTTCATCCACGGTGACGGCCTGCTGTCCAGTGCAGCCAGCCTCACTGGCGACTCTAGATGTCCGGGATTACTTGCTGTCGCTCCTCCATCAGCACTGGCTCCTCCATCATGCACTTTGCTGTTAGGGAGGTTGCTTGTTTCCACAAATCTCTGTACCAGCCTCTGCTGGGTTCATCCTTTTCTTCTGCAGCTTCTCCCAGTCTTCCTCTGGATTAGGCTTTGGTTTAAGGAATGTTCCTTGCTTTTTTTTTTTTTTTTACTTCCACTGGAGTAGCACTGTCAGTTTCCTTTCCCTTGTAGTCACAACATGGCTGTTTGCTGTAAGAGGAGGCTCAGTGTTTCATTTACTTTTGCTTTGCCTCCCTCACTGAGTCTGATCATTTGTAGCTTTTGATTTCAAGGTTGAATGCTTGGAGGCCCTGTATAGTCACTTAGCCTAATGTCAATATTGATGTTTCTCGGAGATTAGAGAGTCCATGGTAGAGGGGAATGCTGATGGCAGAGCAATCAGACTGCACTTTTATTAAGTTTGCTGTATTTTATGGTCATATTGTATTGTGCCCCCAAACAATTACAATAGTGATAGTAAAGATCACTGTTCACAATCAGTTAGACGCCAGTTCGAGTCCTAGCTGCTCCAGTTCTGATCCAGCTCCTTACTAATGGTCTGGGAAAGCCAGCAGAAGATGCCCCAGGTGTTTTGGCCCCTGCCACTCAAGTGGGAGACCTGAAGTAGGCTCTTGGCTCCTGGCCTTGGCCTGTCCCAGTCCTAACTGTTGTTGCTGTCTGGGTAGTGAACTAGCAGATGCAAGATCTCTCTCCCTCTCTCCCTGTAACTCAGATTACTAAACAAATCTTTAAAACAGATCACTGGTCACAGATCACCTTAGCAGATACAACAGTAAGGAAAAAGTTTGCAATATTGTGAAAATTACCAAAGTTTGATAGACAACAAGTAATGCTGTTGGAAGAATAGAGCCAATAGACTATTGTTCAATGCAATATTGCCACAGACCTTTATTTTATAACAAAAGAAAGCAAGCAAGACAAAGAAAACATTATCTGTGAAGCACAACATAGCCCAACAAAACAAGGCATATTTCTATGTGAGCAAAGATAAATTTAAAATTGATGGCATTCATCAGCATTCATGAATATTGGAGAAAGGATTAAAGCATCCCCCAAACAGTTCTCCACTAACTGCACAGAACAGATTTCCCAGCTAAATTTAAGTCTCAGCTTCCACTTACGCTGATTGAAAAGTTGAAAGATACGTTGGTGTAAGAGTCACGTTAGACCAGCTCTATCACTTAGAAGGGCCCTCATTCCACGGTTTCAGATTTCCACAGAGGCTCTGACGAGACAACTTAGTAATCACTGGAAACATCTTCCTCACATCCTAATGTTACTGGAAATATTTACCTCTTTGTCAGGTTCTACACAGGCTTCCTAATCCGCCTCTCGGAGGCCAACTCCGCTCCTCCTCCACAAGACAGTCTTATGATTTTTCTGGAAGAGAGATCACATTACTAGGATTTTGCAGGGTTCTGCCAGTCACTGCGATGGTCATTTCTAGTTCCTTTGACTTAGTACCACGCAATGAGTTTTCATCTCTGGACTGCTCCCTCCTGAACCGTCAGAATGTCCTCTTTCTAAGTGGATGTTCACTGTTAAACTCTCTTCAGTGGTTCTCATTCTGGAGTAAACCTGCAGCTCCGTGACTGACACCCATGTGAACCCTACCTTTTTTTCTTGTGTACATACTCGTGTCTTGTGCACAATTTCATCAAATGCTTTGCTGAAAAACCATGTACTACATTGGATGATGTACCTGCCCAGAGACCCTGTAAAAATAGTAGATGAAGTTACACCTGCGTGTGTACTAGAAACATGCTCTGTTTGAGCGATCACTACTTTGTTTTCTACCATTTTAAGAGTATGTTTGACATCTGTTGCTACATTTATCATTCTTGATTTTCTTCAGTAGAATATAAACTAGACCGCAATCCTAGGGCCATTCTCCATTGTATAGTATTTGGGATTAAATTAGATAAGACCTGACATGTGATAAGAGTCCAATTGTGTTTTGTGCAAGTATAAAATGAGTGTGTGTCAAAATGACTAACAATTGCAGAAACTAATAAGATGTTACAAATTATTTGAAGGAGAATTGAAACCACTCATTTGTAAGTAGTATGTAATGTGGAAATAAATTATTAATAGGTACAAAACTGGTTTATCACGGGCAGGAAATCTGGAAAACACTTATTTAAATCTTTTTGGAAAAGCATCATTTGCATTGCTCTGAGTTACAATTGACAGTTTTACATAGCTCAAAACAACAGGTGGATTTAGCCCAAGACCGTGAAGATTCAGGTAACACGGAGGAACGTGTTCAGAAGACCATTGAAGGTTTTATAAGTAATATGGGTCCTTCAAAAATCACTTACAATGTTTCCCTTCTTTGTTTTTTTTCTCCACTCTCCAGTTTTCCACCATTATCTACAATTCCTTAAAGAACAGTGATCTCATAATTACAACGGTCAATGTATGAAGAGGTCATTTAGGAGCCCTTTCTTATCCATAGACCTACCTAACATTTTATTTCAATATTCAGTTCTACATGTGCTCTCAATCTTTTAGAATAGAAATTGTCTTTATGTGCATTTAATGTAATGAATTTATTCATTCTCCATTCTTCCAATATGTATTGAGTATCTACCATGTGTCTTAGCAGTCTAGATCATGAAATTTCTAAAGTTTCGTGAAATTATTTTCCAATTTTTAAAATTTGTTTGTTTATTTGAGAGGTGGAGTTACAGACAGAGGGAGAGACAGAGAGAAAGGTCTTCCATCTACTGGATCACTCCCCAAATGTCTACAATGGCCAGGCTGGGCCTATCTGAAGCCAGGAGCCAGGAGCTTCTTCCAGGTCCCGATGTGAGTGCAGAGGCCCAGGCACCTGGGCCATCTACTACTGCTTTTCCAGGCCATAGCAAAGAGCTGGGTCAGAAGAGGAGCAGCCAGGACATGAAGTTACTTTTAACTTCAACGCCCATATGGGATGCTAGTGCCACAGGCGGAGGCTTAGCCTACTAAGCCACAGCACCGGCCCCTCTGGTAATAATTTTATAAAGGAAACTAAAGGATGAAAAAGAGAGAAATAGCATTTAGTAGGTAGCATTAAGCTAGGGCAGACAGGTAATGTGACATTGAGAGGCTGTCATTGAAGACAGGTTGAAGGAGATGAAAGGGAAAGTTGTTCCTATGCCTGGAGGAAGAGGCTCAGGGAGAGAGGCAGGACCCCTGAAGGGCAGTGTATCTGGCAGGGAGACGGAGATGGGGTGAAGTGGAAAGATCAACAGGGAAAATCGAGATGAAGCCAGGAAAACCAGAGACATCATGTAGGTGCTGTGAGTTGTGTGAAGTCTGGTTCTACTCCAGGAGAGAGAGAGAGGTGTAGAGGACATTAATGCAGCTGGAAGGGTTGTTCTGAGGCTCTTCTGCACAGACTGGAAGGGTGGGAGTAGAGGAGAAATCAAGTCAATGGTGACAGGAGTTCATGCTGGGTTAATTACAGAGGAGGAGGTGAGAAGTCAGCCTCTGGATGCACTGGGATTAGGATACCAGAGAACAGGCAGTGCCACAGGTGATTCCAAAGACAAAGTCTACAGGAGTAGGTTTTGTTCTGCATAAAACCTACTCACCCACCTTGCTTTGAATCTACTGAAGTAGGGAATTCTACAGTAGTTAGTCCCCCAGTGCTCCTAATCTGAAAATGTGGGAGGATCCTGACAGGAGTCACTGTGCTGTTTCTCTCATCTCTCGCAATTGCATGCTTCAGCCCCACGCCGAGTACTGACTGGTTTTCATTCCGTTGACTGTGATAGCTGTAAATTGGCTTGGTCTCACCTGACCTGCCCCATCCTCTGACTGGTGGGCCCTCGGTCTTCAGCAGGCGTGAGCTCTCTCCAGGTGACTGCCATTCTGTGTTTGCCTTTAGGGGAAGACCTGTCCCATTTTCCTGCTCCTCCCTAGTACTCAGTGCTCAGCAAGAGAGCTCTGTGAGGCCACACAAATACATCCAAACAGGGCTTCGGACGGTTCTCTGCAACACTGATCTGTGGTTTTGCAGTGAAACTTGCCCTTGGAGAGCCCCCCATTCTCCCTTCTCCTCCAGAATCTCTGATTTGGGAAACACTCATCCCATGTTCGCTCCTTGGTTTGACTACTTAAAGACCTTAGAACACACCTAATTATTTCAAGCTTTCATTTTGTGTAAGTCAATATGCTCTGAAATCCCAAACTCTCTTCTGGCTTATAATTAACTCAATCAATAACTAAATCACTCTTGATCTAAATTCAATTCAATAATTATTGATTATCCATTAGGTGAAAACCACAGGACAGGCTAAGGTGATTAAGACATCCGTAGGACTCACACTGAGAGATGCGGTCTAAGCTCGGCTCGGCACTGTCATGATAGGCACAATCAAAGGTGTGCAGGGAAGATGTCTGTCCAGCTTTCAAAGGCTCTGGACCACTTCCATTCTCCTCTAACATAATCTTTAGAAATCACCTCTAGCTGAATGAATGAATGAATGAATGAATGAAGTGGGATGGTGCTGGAGGAAGAGCGTGCGTAAGGGCATTCACATAAGAAACAGAACAGTGCATGCTCACAGCCTGGGGAGCGTTCTGCGTCATAAGAAGTTACAGCGACAGCGCCGCGCCTCACTAGGCTAATCCTCCACCTTGCGGTGCCGGCACACCGGGTTCTAGTCCCAGTCAGGGCACCGGATTCTGTCCCGGTTGCCCCTCTTCCAGTCCAGCTCTCTGCTGTGGCCAGGGAGTGCAGTGGAGGATGGCCCAAGTGCTAGGGTCCTGCACCCCATGGGAGACCAGGAGAAGCACCTGGCTCCTGCCTTCGGATCAGCGCGGTACGCTGGCCGCAGCGGTCAAGGAAGACCTTTCTCTCTGTCTCTCTCTCTCACTGTCCACTCTGCCTGTCAAAAAAAAAAAAAAAGTTACAGCGAAACATGTGACATTTAGGCCAGAGTCTCACCACACTTTGTCTTGCCTACTGTGCTAAGGACCTTGTCCTCTTCACTAATGAGTCAAAGGGTCTGTAAGCTTCAAGAACTGCTGCTCCATCAGTAACAAATAAGACCCATAGTTTCCCAGGTTCTCGGGATGAAAGTGGTGGTGGGGAGCTCTCCTTTCTTTCCCCAGGGCATTCCTCAAGGCGCCTGTGCTGCTACTTAACATAGCCTGGCAAGCACTGAGTGTGGCTCAGGAGCTGGGGGCTCAGGGTTTTGAAGCAGAGGAGTTCATTTGCGTATTTGACATGCAGATAGCTCTTGATGGGAGCTGGGGGAAGAACTGCTATCAGAGGACAGGGTTAGGCACAGGACATGCAGGCAGAGACTGTTGCTAAAGAAATCCACACTTCAGGTCTTTGCGATCAAACTTCTTTACATCTGCATGCCTTGTTTGTTCAGGAATGGCTCTCACCTTACAGTTAAACCAGTGCTCCCCGACTGCTCCACTCTGCTCTTTTTTATAGAAAACTTTTATTTAATAAATGTAAATTTCATAGGTGCAACTTTTGGATTATAGCAGTTCTTCTCCCCCCATACCCACCCTCCCAGGCCCAAACCGTCTCACCTCCTACTCCCTCTCCCATCCCATTCTTCATTAACACTCATTTTTAATTATCTTTATATACAGAAGATCAACTTTATTCTAAGTAAATATTTTAACAGTTTGCACCGACACAGACACACAACGTATACAGTACTGTTTGAAGACTGGTTTTACTGTTAATTCTCACAGTACAACTCATTAAGGACAGAGGTCCTACATGGGGAGCAGGTGCACAGTGACTGCTGTTGTTGACTTAACAACTGACATTTGTGACGTCAGTGACCACCCGAGGCTCTTGCCATGAGCTGCCAAGGCCATGGAAGCCTCTTGAGTTCACACCCTCTCTGCTCCTGCAATGCTCCTTTCTCTTGATTTTGCCAATCAATGTTTCCTCAAACCTTTCCCTAAATAAGTATAACTCCCTTAACATTTTTTTTAAAAAATTCAAAGTATAGTCTTTTCTAAGATATCATTTTTGTTACTTTTAACTTCAGGCTCGATATCTGAAAAACAATAATATTGTTACCTGGTTCACCATGGTTTAGTTTGGACCTTAGTTTGCTTTATTTGGACAAGAGACATAAAATGGCAGGATATGTCTGATAGAAAAAGCACTGGCCATTGAGTGTTGAAGGTCACTGAAGGAGAGAAAAGTTCTTTTTGTTCCCCCTAAAATTAAACGTGCTCGACAAGTTTGATATGCTGAGTAGGGAAGAAGTCTGCTCCTTTAGCAGAAGTCCTCTTGCCGATGGCAGTCCTAAGCCTGGGTGATGCTCTGGCATCCAAACAGCCTCAGTGATCAATAGCTGAGAAGCACAACTGCTGAGTGGTCTCAGGGGACGTGGGAGGGATAAGCAGGGACTGAGGACATCTGAATTGATCCAGGTGCAAGAACTGCACATTCAGTAATGGGTCAATTAAATAATCTCTATAGTGACTCCGTATTTCCTTGCCATGAATTGGTTTAATTGAACATGAATTGAAGTAGATTATTAGCTGGAACGTGTGCCCGGGAGCTTTGTGCAGACACAAGGAAATTGTTAAGGACTTTGAACATTGTTTACAGAATGACTCCTTCGTTTTTATTTTGACTCTAGAGAATCTAGGGCAAGACAAACTAGAAATGTGAAAAGAAATCAAAGCTAATCACTTTTCTTCTTTTAATTTTTCTGCCTAGAAACAGGGTTTTTGTTGCCTTTTTGAGGCTAGTTGAGCGATGTTTAGAAACACTCCCAGCTGAGCGTCCCCTTATAGACGGGGATGGAGAACCGTTCACTTGAAAGTTGAGTTCCATCGTCATCGAAATGTAAAATTCCCATATAATTACATAAATGCAGATCACATCCTCGAATATTACTTCTGAGGCTGGCACTGTGGTGTGGCGGGTTAAGCCTCTACCTGTGACACCTGCATCCCATATGGACACTGGCTCGAGACCCACTTCCAATCTGGCTCCCTGCTAATGTGCCTGGGAAATCTGCTAAAGTTGACGGCTCAAGTATGTGTCCCCTGCCACCCACATGGGAGACTCATATGGAGTTCCAGTTTCCTGGCCTCTGTCTGGCCTAGCCCTGCATGTTGTGGTCATGTGAAGAGTGAACCTAAGAATGGAAAATTTCCCCGTGTCTCCTTCTGTCTGCCTGTAACTGTGCCATTCAAACAATTAATTAGAATCCATTATTTTTATATTCAAAATACTTTCTAATTTCCCTAATGGTCTATGTAACCCATTTGGACTTTTGAAGGTGTTTTTACTTAATTTCCACACATACTAGTAGCACCCAAATTCTAATTTCCTCCAACTGTGGCCAGAGGATCTGTCTGTGATTTCAGTGATGTGAAATGCCGTGGGAGTCATTCTGTGGTGTGGGACAAGGCTGCCCTGTGGGGTGAGCTGCACACACTGGGGGAGCACACCCTGCTTTGTCAGCAGCACACTCTGCAGGTGCTGAGTCCAGTGGGTTTACCTCATTCTTCCTGTTTTCTGCTGCCTTGCTCATCCCTGGTGGAATGGTTCCATTCATTGTTGAAAGCGTGCTATATGTCCAGCCGTTATGGTGTGATTCTCCATTGTGACTTTGTTTTGTCAGGTTTTGCTTCAAGTGTTTTGGGGGCTCTGCTTGGTATTGCTCTGGTGATCTGGAGGCAGTGGATCCAAGCTTCACAGACTCACTGGTCTGAAACAGCAGAAATGCATTGGCCCACAGTTCTGGCACAAGGGGTAGCGTTCTCTGCTGGTTGCGACTTCTTGCTGTGGTGGCTTTGGCCATGCCTGGGGCATACAGTGCTCTGCGGCCTGACCCACTCACACCTGGGCCCCTTGGCAGCAGCTCTTGCAGCCCAGCTGTGAGTTCTGTTCTAATCTGACAGGTGTCTGTCTGCGCTGTCCCTTTCCCTGATGACATCCTGGACTAGCTGGCCCATAGCTCTGCCCATCACGCACATCGACTAACCAGACACCTCCGAACTGCTTACTCCCGAAATCTACACTGCCTTTGAGAGCAGCCTTTGGTTGGACTTCCCTCACTCTGCTCTGTCAGCCTGGCGTCCTTGCTTGGTGACAGGAGCCCTGGTCTGGGCACCAGCACCTGGTCCCCTTGCTTCTCTTCTGCTGGCACAGGATTTCCATGCAAGGCTGATGGGGAACCCGGTAGCTTTAACCTGCCATGCTGGGGTTAAGCCTCTCACATAGATGGACGATCAGTCAAAATTCCCTGGATCTTAGCCTCTGCCAATGGAGCTTGTGGGAGTGAGGAGTGGGAGCGGCTGCCCATGGGCGTGGAAACTACCTCACTGGTCTGGGATCTGAGGGAGAGGGAGCACCCAGAAGGAGAGCAAGCAGGTTGGCACTCAAGCCTCACAAACTATCACTGCTTTTGCTGAGATGTCCTGGATGAATGGTTCAGCATTGCTTTGTGTCCTACATGGAATTTTCTGGAAATTTCCATTTCCTTCTATTTTGTCTTGAGTTACAGTTGCCTGGCCATGGACCATGGATTCAGTGCTCCACTTCCTGGACGTGGGACTCTGGATGCAGTTTTAAAGTTGTTCAAAAAGTTAAATATCCCAAACCATTGTGTACTGAAATGCATAGAGCGGATTTTATGATCGAATGTCTCCAACCTGCTGCACCTGCTATAGCGAGTGTGCATCTTAGACTTTTCGGAGCACAAGGACAGTGCTGTGTTAACTGCCTCAGCACCCAGCAAAGCGCCCTTCTCATGCTCAGTGTGCAGCAAGTATGCTCAGTGTTTTTAATCACCACTGGTATGAGGAGTCTGAAGAGGTGAATTTGCAGTGTTTGGGATGAGAACTACTTACTGTGGGTCTTTTAAAACCTTACTTCAGCTGCATGTTACTGTTGTCCCTCCTGAAGGAGGAAATGAGGTGGCTTCAAAATTACCACAATCAGATCTCTTACTTGCTGGAGAACACGACCTCACAAGTAGGAGGGATGCTCTATAAAATGAGTCAGGTTTCCTACTGGCCCAGCTACAGAGACCCTGAAGACCGGCTGCCTCTCAGAGGTGCTGTAAGCTGAGATGGCTGTGCTCTGTGCCCTTTCTCCATGATTGGCCTCCGAACTGGCCCTCTGAGAGTTAGATGTGCAGTCAACCGTATTCAGAGCCAATGATCAGAATTCTCCCATTCCTAGCATTGTCACTTAGTTTGCTTATCACATGGCTGTATACTCATCTGCATTGCTAAGTAAGATAAGACTCTACTTTGGAGTTTTTGGCCTAACTTCCTGTCTGGTGAAGTAGACAAAAATATTTTAGAAGAACCTTCTGAATCATTCCAAGTAAGATGATGGTAATTAGTCCAGTGTTTATGACCTCTTTAACTCTGAAATAGCATTCCCCTTGCTCTGTTATCCAAAACCTCTTAGATGTCACTCATCCTTCATTGCGAGGGAAAACACGTCCATCCAGCAGCGGGTTTCATGTCTTTAATGTGGTAACGTTGTGTTGGCAACAGCAGTTGCAAACTGGCCCTGCCCCATCAATGGGCTTCTCCTAAATCAGCCTCTCCAGGTTGAAGCAGGAGGCCCCCACACCTCATGACTCTGGAGAGAAAGTTGCAATTCCGTAGTTTAATCCACAGGAGCCTGTCTAGGATCTGGTGTTTTACGACTTGTTCTTCCTGTGAATGAGAGCATCTTTACTTCAAGTTGTGGCTTAAGTCATTTAGAATCCATCAGTTTCAGGCTTCTCTATCTATGCAGGAAAAGTTGAGTCTCCTGCACTTACCAAAGTTTCATGTGAGACACTGCATATGATAAACTTGAAGACAGCAGGTGTTGGGTGGCCCCCCGATCACCCAGTGTCTTCTGTGCTGACTGCACTCGGAAGAAGTGCTTGGTGTGGAAGGTCAGAAATCAGGCTTCATCCCTGCCTTCCAGCTGGTGAGGGAACTGAGTCTGGTGTCCTCCTCTGGGTGGGAGATGCCACAGAAGATGTCCTGGATCTATCTGAACCTGTCCAGATCACCAGCCTCGAGAGGGCTGTCTTCAAGGGAGAACAGGAGGAAGAAGGCCCCACTTAAGGGCAGGGGTGTGGCAGGGCGTGTTGCTCCGCTGCTCGATGCGGCAGGGCCATTAGGAGTCTGTGAAAAGTGAGCATCTTTGGTTTGGGGCAGCAAGTGGGGCATGAAGAGCTTTGGGGTTTTAATGCAGAAACTAGGGAGCCTGAAAGTATGCTAATCTGGTCAGGGAGGAACTGAATCAGGGATGATTTGTCGCCTCCTTTTGGGCATTTGGGTGTGTGATGATATCCTCCGTAAGACAGGAACCCAAGACAGGCAGAGGGGAAATGGCTGGTGAATCTTGAAGGTGAGGAGGTGTTTGAGGGGCCTCCTGTAACCCATGGGTACAGCAGCAGGCTGCCAGCTGTGCAGGCATGGGGGGCAGAGAAGCAGTCGGGGCTGGAGATACACACATGGCACTTACCTTCTAATTCTCGGTTTTGCACAGCCAAATCCTAGCAGTTTGTGTATTTAACCTACTTAATTCAGGAGTGTTGCCCAAGTTATGCTTCTCCCCATATCCTCTGTGCAACAAGGTCACATGGGAAGCTCTGCAGAAAGTGCGGCTTTTACTGTGGCAGGACATGGGCCACTATTTTTTATTGCTTTTTGTAAAGATTTATTTATTGAAATGCAGTTACAGAGAGAGAAGAGGCCGAGAAAGAGAGAGAGGGAGAGGGAGAGGGAGAGAGAGGGAGAGGGAGAGGGAGAGGGAGAGGGAGAGGGAGGGAGGAGGGGAGAGGGAGAGGGAGAGGGAGAGGGAGAGGGAGAGGGAGAGGAAAAGAGAGAGTCCCTTCCATCCATTGATTCACTCCCCAATTGGCTGCACCAGCCAGAACTGGGCTAGGCTGAAGTCAGAACCCAGGAGCTTCATTGGAGTCTCCCATGTAGGTGCGAGGATCCAAACACTTGACACTGCCTTCCTGGGCACATTAGCAGGGAGCTGGATTAGAAGTAGAGCATCCAGGACTCAAATCGGGGTCCTTATGGGATGCTAGTGCTGCTGGCAGTGACTTAACCTGCTGCACCCCAGCACCAGCCTAGGCCGCTGTCCTTGTCTGCACCATCACAGACTAATGACCGTGGCTCCTGTGCTGTCTGGGTTGGAGCTGATTTCAGTGCTAGATTTCTGCACCCAGGGCACCCCCAAGCCCCCAGCCAATGGGCAGTCTTTTCAGTGGACTTCCTTATTCCTGTTTGGGGTCTACGCCATGTGCAGCCATGTGCAGCTGGGAGGAGCTGTGGCATTGGTGTGGGCACCTTTGCTGCATGCTTGACTTAAATTGGTGGCACATGTGCCCAGTAGATTCAGAATCTTCCCCTGGCTCCCCTCATTTTTCATCTTTGATACTGTACCTCTCATCAGACACCCCAACAGCATGTCTGTAAGTTGGTCGTGTGCTGTAAGTTTTTTCCCTAAATCTTATTATTCAGAGGATTATGAGAGGCCTTCTCTTTAACTCCAGAAAAAATTTAAATTGAAAAATCACAATTTAACCAAAACAAAAAGGCTGTTTCCATTGTACCAGCCGTGCATTGCTATTTAATTTGTTTCTGCAGCTACTTTCTCCCGTCACTTTTACACCTCCATTTGCATTCAGTTTCCATCCGTTTCTCAGGATGTGGGGACTATTTATTGAACGTCTGTAGTCAATGTATCGCCAGGTGAACAGCCTCCTCTATCGTATGTCTGTGTGCACATTTATAGACATGTGAGTATACGAGGGGTCATTTCTTAACACTAACAGCAGCAGGGGTACAGAGATTCAGATCCTACTTCTGAAGAAAACACAAACTACAACGTTAAAGCTGACTCTCGAGAATGTGTCATTTTTCTGGGCCTCCTGAAATAATCATCATAAATGCATATGGTTGTGTCAGTTTCCTGATTTTAATATTCGTTGATGATAAATGCTTGAAAGAACCGATGCATCTGATTTTATAATTGTCAAGAGCGTGCTGTAAAAATAAAGCTGTCGTCAGCAGTATACTGGTCTGCTGTGATAAAAGCAGGTAATGCCTCTCAGAACTGATGACTTCTTTGCCGACGATTGCTGTGTGTGCGCCTGGATCCCTGAAATTCCTGGGAGTTGTCTAGGCTGCTCCTCTGTGTTCTGCTCTCACCCCTGCTGGAATTTGTTTATAGCCATTGCCGTCAAAAACTGTCAAAATAAGTCACCTAAATACAGCTGTTAAGACAAGTCATCCATAAGAAGCAATTTGTTCCAAATTGCAAATGAGATTTCTCTGGAAGGTCTCTGTGATATTAAGAAATCCTGAAATGAAGCATTGCCACAGGCTGCTCTCTGGAGGCGGAGCCAGGCCTTTATGCTGAGTCTGGGAGTCGGGCTTGGGCAGGGGACCTGGAATAAAGCAGAGCCCTGCGCTACACAAAGAGGAGGGTGTGGCATGAGCACTCAGATGCTAGGAAAGTGGCCAGTGTGGGGATCCGTGCTGTCCCCAGGTGCTGAGAAAGCCGATGAGATCAAGGCAGCCCCTGCATTCATCCTCCACCACCTGACAGGAAGGCTGGCTTCTGAAACAGGGCACACTGGGAACGAATCTTAAGTGACACACCTGCCGCAGGTAGCAGCTTAGTGTGAAAACAGGATAAACCTCGTGCACCGTGAAAGGCAAGCATGCATCAGGGAATTACATCAACAGGAAATAAAACTAATTGGGGTAAATTCCATAATTTAAAATGTGTTCTCAGGTCCCAATAAGGTCCTATGAATGACAAGGTTCCTATTATTTTATGTCTGTTCTTACAACGATGTAACTGAAAGAGAATTTCTGTAGAAGAACTGATCATTTATTTTTGTCAGCAACTGGAATTCATCCAGAAATTTGTTCACATATTACTTTCTAGAAAATTCCTTCTGTGGGATCATATCCAATGAACGTATTCTCCTTTCTGTGGCTGTCTCTGTCTTCTCTCTCTTGTCCACCCTGCTCCCCTACCTGGTTTTCTTTTAAAGATTTGTTTATTTTATTTGAAAGTCAGAGTTACACAGAGAGAAGGAGAGGTAGAGAGAGAGAGAGAGAGAGGTCTTCCATCCATTGGTTCACTCTCCAATTGGCTACAATTGCCAGAGCTGTGCCGATTCGAAGCCAGGAGCTTCTTCTGGGTCTCCCACATGGGAGCAGGGCCCCAAGGCCTTGAATTATCCTCTACTGCTTTCCCAAGCCAAGGCAGGGAGCTGGATCGGAAGTGGAGCAGCCAGGACTTGAACCAACGCCCATATGGGTTGCCAGCACTACAGGTATAGGCTTTACGCCACAGTGCCGGGCCCTCCCCTACCTAGTTTTCAGACCCTCTTTGCCAGTGTGGATTCTGGGACATAAATGCCGATGTGCTCCTTCAAGGGGGACTCTGTATGTGTTCCTGGTCATTCTCCCCCAGTGTGAAGCACACTGGACGCTGATCTGTAGTGCATGCAGCATGAACACACTGTGAGACGCCTGCAGGTGCCCCCAGAACTCTTCCTGGTTCCCTGTTGCCTTGGACATCAGAACACTTCACCTGCACTTCAGCACCCCAATGAAATGCCCCTGTGTGCACTTGCATTGGTCCTTACCCCTCTGTGATTTACATGTTCATTTTCATAGGACTACAATCAGGCTGGAAGGATGTTGGCTAGATGGAGACGTTGAAGTCAACCAGTACATTTCATGGACCGATTTGTTTTCTTTGGATTTACATAGGGAGCTTCACAGTTTGTGGGAAAGTCAGGCTGTCTTTCAATTCCATTTCTCAGCAAACCTTGTGATGCCCCCTGGTGTGGTAAAAGGCTCAGTTCCCCAGATGTGTCTGCACTCAGGAAGCCTCGAAGCAGACTTTGGTCCACAACAGCCAACAGTGCTATGGATGCAGCCGCCTCTGAGCACTTTAAGAGCCAAGGTATTTGCCACTGCCTTTGGGAATTCTTGCCTGAGCTGCCCACTCTGCAGCAGCTCTTCCTCCCACATGTCCTGCCCCTCTCCATGGCAGGATGTGTTAATGCCTCTCTTGGTGTGAAGCCAAGTGAAAAGATAACACTTGCTTTCGTCTTGAGCAAAGCAGCCTTGCTGTCTCCTGCATGGGCAGGCCTTGTGTTTTCTGTTTCATCTGGGCCTCCCCTCCAGGTACTCAATAGTTTTCCAAATGCCTGGTTCAGTTTTACTCTTTTTATGCAGACAATTGTGGGAATCATGATTCAGGAAACAACTAAGAGCCCTGGGTGAGAAGGCAGAGGGGAGGCAGGTGAAACAGAGTACTCAGGATTGCCACTACATCTGCAGCAGGAAAGGGGCCAACAGGGGGGCGGTTAAAGGGAGAATTTGGTAAACAAAGAACAAGAAAATAACAATATCAAGGATCTTCTAGCTACTGGGCCCAGTGCCTGGCTTTACACATATGATGTGGGGGTTGAGATTTCTAAGTAAAGAAATTGGATGATGATAAAGCTACTTACTGAGACCAGGAATGTAGGAGGAGGAAGCTTGCAAGGCAGTGCATAAAAATGTGGAAGCTGGGCTACTGCAGACTTCTTGTCATGGTAGCTTCTCGGTCTCTCCCCTCCCCCGCCTGTCTCTCCCTCCAATATACCTCTCATGATTATCTTGATGATTTATGCCGTTACTCCAAGGCCTATCTGACTAGAGCAAAGAATAGTGTTCTCCTCTATCATGGGAATAGTGAAACAGTGACATGAGGGGGACAGTGCTGTGGCCTTGTAGGCTAAGCCATAAGGCATCCCATACGCACACAGGTTGGAGTCCTGGCTGTTCCTCTTCCAATCAAACTCTCTGCTAATGGCCTGTGAAATCAGTGGAGGATGGTCCAAGTGCTTGGGCCCCTGCACCCACATGGGAGACCTGGAAGAAACTCCTGGCTTATGGCTTCAGATCGCATCAGCTCTGAACCAGCAGATGAAAGACCCCTCTCTCTGGCTCTCCCTTTCTCTGTCTATAACTCTGTCTCTTATATAAACAAATCTAAAAAAAAAAAAAAAAAACAGTGACATGAATCTGTTGTGATGCAACTGCCTGTGCCTTTCACAGAGGGCATAAAGAGAGCAAGCAAGGCACAAGCGACACTGTTCGTTTTGCACTTGCTGGTGGTGGCTTAGATTAATGAACTACCGACAACAGTGGCAAAGCCTTGTGAGCTTCCACACAGCTGTTTTGGACAGATCCACTATGTCTTTCTTTTTATTGATTTTAAATAATTATTTATTCAAAAGGCAGAGTAAGAGAGAGATAGGGAGAGAGAGGGAGGGAGGGAGGGAGGGAGGGAGAGGAGAAGGGTAGGAGGGGAGGGAGACTGGTTCACTCCCCAAATGGTTACAATGGTCTGGGCTGGGCCAGGCTCAGGTCAGCAGCTCGAGATATCAGCTGAGTCTCCCCCATGGTTGGCAGGGCCCAAGTACCTGGCCCATCTTCTCCTGCTTTTCCAAGCACATTAGCAGGGAACTGGATGGGAAGTTGGGCAGCCAGGATTCAAACTGTTGCATGGGATGCTGGTGTCACAAATGGTGGCTTAACCCACAGCGCCCCAGTCTGGTCCCAAGTCTTTATTTTTACAGCACACTAGAATCTTTAAGGACAAAAAATGGAAAAAGAGGCTTAGAAATTGTTTTTTCAGCAAAATGGCTGTAATTGGAAACCATTATGCTTAGTGAAATAAGCCAGGCTCAAAAAGACAAATATTTTTCTGATATGTGGCGGCTAATATAGAACACAAAAAAATGTATAGGCATGACATAGTTACTTTGAGATATGATTGTAATTTTTAGCTCGTTTATATGCCTGTGGAACTGTGGTCTTCCTACTTTTTACTTGTTGAATATTATAATTAGTGGCAGATTAAGCCTATGAATATATGATGGCTTAAAATTATGTCTTGGCAAAAGTGGTCATGACAGGGGAGGGAGGGGTAAGTTTGGGGGCAGCAGGGGAGTGAGGGAACTATACTTGTGGAATGCGTAAAATCTGTTTTTTTTATATTAATAAAAATATTTTAAGAAACCATTTAGATATTTAAGTCTTTCCCATCTCTCTTGGTTAAACGTTTCTGAACTTTTTTCAATAATTATAACCCTAGCCTAAAGAGAATTTTTTTTTCACTGTAAAAACTTTTTCCAGTGGAAACCAAACCATATTAGGAAAGAATGTTTTTAGGAATCAGTGGTCTGCATTGCTGAATATTTTCAAGGTTGAAGACATTCCTTAGTCAGTGGTGTTCCTGTGTTTCATTCTTTGTAAGTGCTTTATAAGCTATTCAAACTCCCAAGGAAGACATTTGCAGGGTCCTTCATGCAGATCTTTTAGTCAAGAGCTATAAATTAGGTTAAGTGTATGCAACAAAGAAATAACACTGGATCCCATCCATTTATAACTTACGATGCAGAGGAGAAATAAAAGGAAACCAGTAATTTATCAGTGAGTTTTAAATTATATGCATAGGGTATGTACGTGTGTGTGTTTACTGGGTAAATAAGATAATTGGGGCACACCAGAAAGGAGATGTAGAAATGATCCTTTCTACTGTTGCAGAGTTTGGTTTACATAAACCTTACTATCGTTCACAGATGACAGCATTTAAGGCTCCTAAAGAGGATTGCTAGTAGTTATTCATGACAAAAATTCAAAATAGAACTTAAGATGGGATGAGTTTTATATATGTCAAAAATGATTATGTTACATTTCAAATTCGGGGACAGGTCAGAAGACAGTGCATGTGAGTAGGATAATTCAAACACTGAATGTGTTGGATCAATTAGGCTTTTTTCAGTTGTTACATTTATGAATTGAGTAACAAGCTAGGACTTAAACTACAAAAAACACAAAAGGGAAATTTTCAGGTGTCTCAAGAAGAAAAGGTTTGCATGGTTAGAATATTATAAATGGAATTATATACAAGCCTGAACACTGTATGTATACTTTATAGTTAAAATTGACACATATTAATTATAGCTATTTTTAGAGTACAGTGTGATATTTCAATACACAATACACTGTGTAATAATCAGATCAAGTTAATTGGCAGATCCATCACTAATATATTTATCATTGCTTTGTGTTGAGAACATTGAAATTTCTCTCTACCAGCTATTTTGAAATATGCAATCAATTGTTGTCAGCCAGTTACCCTACTGTGCTCTAGCACATAAGAAGTTACTCCTGCTGTCCAACTGCTCCCTGTACACCTTCCTCATCCCTCCAGCTTTCCCACATTCTGGCAATCACTATACTACTCTCTAAGTCTGCTAGATCCATAGCTTTAGCTTCTTATATACATGAGGTCATACAGTGTTTCTCTGTGTTCCTGACTTACTTCACTTAACATAATGACATCCAAACTTATCCATGTTGTTCCAAAGACAAGATTCCATCCTTTGTATGGCTGAATACTGTTTGTGTGTGTGTGTGTGTGTGTGTGTGTAGATAGAGAAAGGGAGAAGGAGAGGGAGAGAGAGAAACTGGTTTTATTTTATTCTTCCTTTTATCCAGCAAAGGGCACCCACGTAGATTCCATATCTTTGCTGTTGTGAATAGCACTGCAATGCACGTGGGGATATAGAATCTCTCATGCAGACTGATTTCATTTTGGGGAGGCAAATAAACAGTGTGGCGTTGCTAGCTCTCATGGCTGTTTTATTTCTGTGCTTCTCAGGAGCCTCCATACTGTTCCCCCACAATATACATGTGGATTTGCATTCCCACTGACACCGTACTCTATACCCTGACCAGCATTGCTATTTTGCCTTTTTGATAATATCCATTCTAACTGAACAGAGGCGATATCTCGCTGTGGTCTTGATTTGCCTTTCCCTGATGATTAGTGATGTTGAGCATTTTTTCATGTATTTGTTTGCTATGTATATGTTAGCATTTGAGAAACGTCTCCTTAGAGATCTGAACATGTAAATACTGACTGAGATCCCCAAGCTTGATTATCTGGACACTTAATTAATGGGAAAAAAATCCAGAGTGAACCTTTTCTGGCGCCGTTCCCTGCCTGGGTGTCGACTCCGTCCCAGGCCTGGGTTCTCATGTCTCCAGTCCCTCTCTGCTCTTTCTGAGAACTTGTGCTCTGAAGGAATCCCAAAGACAGACACCAATGGAAGAAAGGAAATTCTCCATTTCTTCTTATATCTCCATTTTGAAGTAGATATCTCTGTCCAAAAATCCATGTAATAAATGCAGGTTTTTAAAACATCAAAGAAAGTTGTTTTGAGAAGTGGGTCCTGGGCTCATCAGCCTGGTGTGATGATTTTGCCTTCTCTTGGTCTGTGTCTGGTTTCTAGGACTTGGTGTGGGGCAAGGGCATGGCCAGGACAGGCCATCATCTCACCCAGCATCTCACACACCCGCAGTCGGGGTCTCATGCACGCTGGTTGCTTGTGGGCTGGAGAGTCCTGCAGGATTGCCTCTACTTTCTCTCCTCCCCCCTCCCCGAGGCTCTTACCCAGGTTAGGGCAACAGGCTTGTGCTGAAGCAGTGAATACCTGAAAGCAATCAGTGAAACTAACGTTTTAATACCCTTAAGCTATTCGGGAAACATTTGTGTAGCTTCTGGGGATGGACTCTCAGAAGTGTCTATTATTGCATAGCCAGTGCAGAATTCTGTCCCAAATAGAAATTCCTTCTAAGCTGTGGGGAAAATAACAATGATTGTAGTAGCTTCAGAAACCTGAGGCCCTGAGTCTCCAAACTGCACCCAGCGCATCTGGGAACATGCAGTTCTTTAGTGAGGAGCCTGAATACCAGCCGGTTGTTCTGATTCAGTGAAATGACTTATATTCCGCAAGCTGCCAGTATGAAAGCCGAACCAATGAAGTATAAAATTGACTTTATGAAAGCAAAGACATTAGCGTTCCTAAGTGATGCACTAGAGAGTATAAATTTGGAAAGAATTTGGTACAGTAAGAAATAGTATTAGAGAAATATTATCCAAAGAGAGAAATGTTCAGCTTTTCACAAATGAAGATTTAAGAAAAATACTTTGTACACTTCTAAGGTATACAGGAAATGTTTGATTCAATGAGCCAATATGACTAACAGAATCTCACAGATGATGACAGATAAAAAACTGTAGCTAGAAAGAGTGAGTGAAGAATCGTGCCCAAACCAGAGAGAAAGCCTCCTTAACCTGAATTCTGAATACAAAGTAAGGCATGTCCTGGACTGTTTTTCCTTCCAGCACCGTTGCCCAACCCTCAGAGGGTACCACATCCACTAACCAGCCATGCAGTTTCACTATCTAGCTCACGGAGGAGCCACAGGAAACATGCATTCTCCATGTAAATGTGCAGAGGCTCAACACAGGCACGGGTTTCCATTTGAGCACCTGCCCATCCAAAGCCAGAGACTGGGAAGTGAACCTCCTCCCCACGGAGACATCACAGATACCATGTAAGTTAATCAACGGGAGGGCAGATCCACCAGACATGGGAGGAGCCACATCTGCACCATGGGTTTCCTTGGCAAGACTTGGAGAGGTTGAGGTTGCTATTTGTTTGCTGCTGAAAGAGAGCTGGCCTGCACAAGGACCTGTGACTTTGGGGAGTGCTGTTTTCAGCCACACGGTTAGCTCCGTGTTTCCTCTTAAGTGTGCATGTTTAGCACGGCCCTTGCTCCTTGTTTGTGTCTGTGTGTCACGAGAGTAACAATAGCACTGTTATTATTAATCAGAACGATTTACAGATGTGATTCTTTCATTGTGCGGTGTGCTCAGCATGTCATGTTCGGGACCTGAATTAGCTCACAGAACTCCTGAAAGAGAGATGGTATCATTGCACTGTTTTCACCCATGAGCCAGCATGGCTGCAAACACAGGCCTGACAGTGCCTTCCTGAGCGTGCACTTTGCTCGCGTGGCTTCCTGTCCAGCTGTTGGTCTCAGTGCCGCTGACATGTGAGTGCTGCCGTCAGCATTCCCTACTCCACCAACCCATGTCTGACTCAAAGGCTGCAGCACGTTTGTTGCCTTTCAGTTCTCAGCAAGTTCATCTGCACGAATGCAGGCCACACATCGTTTATTCCTCTGAGCAGCACCTTTCATGACATATTTGTCTACTCATTCTTTGGAGGGGTGCCCCACAGCTTAGCACCATGATCTGAACACAAAGTTTGTAGATTATGGTGCCATCACTGCATAACAGGTTTTCTTTACAAAACATAGATGCGCTGGCAGAGAAAGGACTTCTTTGTAGTTCGAGAAGACTTTGTTCATATTTTGAATCATTTCACTGACTGCTGTGAAGTTATAGAATTGCTGGATCAAATGACATCAATGCTATCTGTTTAACTGCAGACAAAGTGTGTAGTTGATGTCCGAAGCCTTGTGTCTCCTGAAACTGAGGCTCATTTCTTT
Source organism: Oryctolagus cuniculus (assembly GCF_964237555.1). Lineage (NCBI taxonomy): Eukaryota > Metazoa > Chordata > Mammalia > Lagomorpha > Leporidae > Oryctolagus > Oryctolagus cuniculus. The sequence continues at coordinate 115,658,208 of NC_091439.1, forward strand.
CAGTATGATATTCTCTTCATTTTAGACATGCATTACTGTGGTCTTTGTTGTGGTATCCTATGTTGTATTCTTCTACTAACATGCATAGTTCATATAGAATTGGGTGGGGGCACATTTGGCCTGGTAATTAAGACGTTGCTTTGGTTGCCAGAATTCTACATCAGAGTGTCTGGATTCAAGTCCAGCCTCCCTTTCTGATTCCAGTTTTCTGCTGATGCACACACTGCAAGGCAGCAGTGACAGCTCAAGTATTTTGGTCCCTGACACCTACATGGGAAACATGGATTGATTTCCTGGCCTACAACTTCAGCCTACGTGGTGCAGGCATTTGGGGAGTGAGCCAGCTGATGAGAGCTCTGTCACTCTGCCTGTTTCTTCCTCTCCCTCTCTATCTCCTTTCCCCCTCTCTCTCCCCCCTCAAATAAATATGTCAATCAAAGATTAAAAACTTGAACTCTGATTAAATTGCATGGTCCTCTGTGGTAGAATATGGAGTGTGCAGTGTTTTTGGAATAGTGGTTTTTACCTTCATTAGAAATCATCTGCATTCCTTATTTTAAGATTTATTTACTTGTCTGAAGGGCAGAGGGAAGGACAGAGGGATGGGGGGGAGGGAGGGGAAGAGGGAGGGAGAGAGAGAATGAATGAATGAATGGATATGTTTCATCTGCTGGCTCACTACCCAAGTGGCTGAAACAGCCAAAGCTGGGCCAGACCAATGCTAGGAGCCAAGAGCTTCATCTGGGTCTCCCATGTGGGTGCAGAGGGTCAAGCACTTGGGCCATCTTCTAATGCCTTCCCACGCACATTAGCAGGAGTCTGGGTCCTAAGTGTACAAGCTAGGACTCAACCCAGCACCTTTATGGGATGCTGGCACTGTAGGAAGTGGCTTAACGCAGCACCTGCCCTAAATAACCACCATTACAATAAAGACTAAGGTGTATACACCTTTATGGACTTTGTCTAAATTAACTTAGATAATAATTTTTTAAATAAAGGTAAACAAATTTATTTTCTGGTAAATGCAAAACTTGCAAAGAGAAATGTTCACCACTGATGTATTCACAGAAACCATCTTTAACTCACGCATCAGTTAAAGGCAGACCTTGAGCACCTCTTCTATGTCCAAGATGCATTTCCTAAAGAGATTTATAATTTAAATTGAGGAAAATTACAGTTTCCATACTAGCTTTTCTTCTTATATTTATCTATAAAATATAAGGCAAATGTTACTTTTGATTTTTTTATTTTATACAAGTACTTCATAAAGTTTGTGGAATATATAATTAAAAGGAGCCCAATTTTGTGCAAAAATAATTGAAAGGCATGCCTACAAAATGTTGTCCAGAAGTTTACAGATGGGGCTGGAGTGTGGCACCGTGGTGAGGACACCACGTGAGATGCCTTGATCCCATGCTGAGTGTCTGGGTTTGAATCCCACTCATGCTCTCCATCCCAGCTCCCTGCTAATGCACACCCTGGGAGGCAGCAGGTGATGTCTCAAGTGGTTGGATCCCTGGCACCCACATGGGAGATTCCAACTGAATGCTAGCTTTGGCCCAGGCCATCCATGGCTGTTGTGATCCTTTGGGGAGTGCAACAGTGGCTGGAAGATCCCTTTGTCCACTGGTCTGTCTCCACTTATGCCGGCCTATCTTTCAAAACAAGTAAAACAATAAATTTATGTGGACTTCATTGAAAATGCATATTATAGAAAACTATGAGTGGACTTAAAAAATTTACCCATGTCGGGGTTACAAAGGAGGGGCCCTTGGCTCCTAGCTTTGGAACTACCCAGCTCTGGCCTTTGTGGCTGTTTGGAGAGTGAGCCAGTGGATGTAAGGCCTTTCTCTCTGGCTCTGTCCTTTAAATAAATAAAATAAATCTTTTTAAAAATTTACTCCAATAAATATGTTTTAGTTTCAATTTCTACAAACTTTTAAATTAGACTCAAAACTGTAAAAGTAGACGATGGTTACCAGGTTACCAGTCCTTTCATGTTATCTGTAGAGTCGTAAATGCGATACATCAAGGGACAGCTATCACTAACATGTCTATATCCATTAAAAATTGATATATCATTGACTTACACAGATTGAGTAGCTCTTATCGGAAACTCTGGGACCCAAAAGGTTTCTGTCTCTAGATTTTTTCCCCTTTAGGATGTTTTCATATACATTACAAAGTATTTAGGAATGGGTAACAAGTCTAAACACAGAATTAACTCACGTTTCACATGTGCCTTATACACAGAGTCTAGAGTAATTTTATACAATATTTTCAGTGCACCTGCATTTTGTCTGAGACTCATCCTGGGGCCAGCTATGGAATTTTTCACCTGTGATATGTTGGTGCTCAAAAGGTTTTGGATTTTGAAGCATTTCAAATTTTGGATTTTTGGATGTTAGACACTCAACCTGTAGTCCCATCACAAGTGATTGAAAGAAAACTACCTTACATATTTTAGCTCCAGAATTAGATTCACAAAATGTATCATAGACCATTTGTCTTAGAATTCACGTACAAACTTGAAGTATTTACTAATTCCAGTATTAGAAAATACACTTATTATGGAATTGACTTCTCAATTAAAGAAAAGCCAACCAACTTATAAAATATTATGGGGGCCAGTGTTGTGAGATAACAGGTTTAAGCCACCACCTGGGATGCCTGCATCCCATCTGGGCGCAAGTTCAAGTCCTGGGTGCTCCACTTCAGATCCAGCTGCTTCCCAGTAGCCCAAGAAAGCAGCAGAGGATGGCCCAGGTACCTGGACTCCTGCCACCCATGGGGAGATCAAGGAGAAGCTCCTGGCTCCTGGCCTCGGCCTGGTCCAGTGCTGACCATTGGGGCCATCTGGAAAGTAAGTCAATGGATGGACAGTCTCTCTCTCTCCCTCTCTCCCTCTCTCCCTCTCTCCCTCTCTCCCCTCTCTTCCCTCTCTCTCTCTATCCCTCTTTCCCTCTCTCCCTCTCCCTCTCCCTCCCCCTCCCTTCCTCCCTCCTCCCTCTCTCTTCGTCACTATATCTCTGACTTTCAAAATAAACTCTTCAAAAATATTCTGGAGTCTACAGCTGTTCAGAGGCTATCTTCTATTTTTCAAACCATTTGGAAAAGAGTGAAAAATAAATTAAAAAAATCTTTATTTGCATGTGGTTTGAGTCAGTCTTGTAGGTAGATAAATAGATGCCAAGTATTGCATCTCATACACACACAGCATAAATATTAATGTGTCATATATATATATATATATATATATATATTCTATCAGCAAACGCATTCACAAATGTGGGCTACAGGAGCCTGAAATGCAATGTGCTCTGTTGTTGGCGGTAGGCAGAATGTGGAAGTGGGGTAGATTTTGAAAGAGATTACTGTACATGCATTTGTTTCCTCACTTTTTATACTTTTGTATTACTGTGGTTTCAAACATAAAAATGGCAGGAACAAAACCCTCTTGTGGAAAGTGCATTTAGAAGTGGCCGTGGCTGTGATGGCCTCGTGCCCTGCGGTGAGGGTTTATTCTGAGACTGGAGTCCCGTGTTGCTCTCAAGTGCATCGCACACATCTGATTTTGCTGCACGCAGACAGAAAATGTCGGAGTGGGAGAAGATGAGGAGCTCAGTCACGTGGGTCCCCAAGTCAAGCTCTGACAGATTTGTGAACAGCATGGTATTCAGAGCCTTTTGAAGAAAGGGTCTGGAGAAATGAGTCACAAACAATGTGCTTGCGTATTTGTCATCTTATGGTTGTGGGATTATTTTGCTACTGAGTTTGTCTATATAATACTCACATAATATGGATGAAAACAAAATTTATAATTTGTCTAAATTTTAATAAAATGAATCAGAACTTTTCCTTGGTTTCCTGTTCATTAATAACTCATTAATTACCCACTCATCAGGGTCTGATTGAACATGCTTATTTGACAGAACCTGTGATAGTGACTTGATTGAACATTATTAGCTGACATAACCAGTGATGTACCTAAGAGTGGTCAGTAAACTGGATTGAAATTCAATGTTTGAATGAAACATTCTATTTCTCTCCTTTACCTCAAATGGCTTAATTAGCATTTTAACGATGCTTGTAAATGTCTTATAAAAATTGTCTTTTTTCTATAAAACAAAATCAAATGCAAAAGTAGTAAAGAACTTCAACATTATCAAGTGCATTAAACACGAAATGTTTACCTAAACTCCCGGCTGAATGAGATTGCTTTTACGTTCCTATCCACCTAATGAGAGTACATCTGTCGTTGACTTAATTTTAAGAAAGTTATCTTAAAGATAAGGTGGCATGTGCCAATGCCATCTCACTATTCCAAGTGATCAATTTCAGTTCACAATTGATCATAATGAAAGGACTAAGAGTCAAAGGGAGCACATAAACAAGTCTAGTATCTGCTAACACTAACCGATAGAATAAATAAAGGGGAGAGTGATCCAACATGGGAAGTGAGATGCTCAGCAGACTCATAGAATGGCAGATGTCCTAAATAGCACTCTGGCCTCAGAATCAGCCCTAAAGGCACTCGGATCTGGCTGAAAAGCCCATGAGAGTATTTCAGGCATGGAAAGCCAAGACACTCTGGCAAAAAGATCTCTGTGAGTGAGATCCCAGTGGAAAGAACAGGTCTTCAAAGAGGGAGGTGCCTTTCTCTGAAGGGAGGAGAGAACCTCCACTTTGACTATGACCTTGTCTAAACAAGATAAGAGTCGGAGAACTCAGGGGCTTCCATAGCCTTGGAAACTCATGACTGGTGCATAGGGAGATTACTGATGCCATAAACAGGAGTGTCAATTTGTAAAGTCAACAACAGGAGTCACTGTGCACTTACTCCTCATGTAGGATCTCTGTCCTTAATGTGCTGTACACTGAGGCTTAATGCTATAACGAGTACTCAAACAGTATATTTCACTTTGTGTTTCTATGGGGGTGCAAACTGTTGAAATCTTTACTTAATGTACACTAAACTGATCTTCTGTTAAAAAAAAAAAAAAAGAAAAGAAACTATCAATTCCCAACTTGACTCTCACTGGGATTAAACACGACAATAGGTCTGATCTGATTTCATCATCATTTAAAAAAAATCATCTATTATTTTTCACTTTATGTTTCTGTGTGGGAACAAACTGTTGAAATCCTTACTTAAGGTATACTAAGCTGATCTTCTGTATACTAAGATAATCGAAAATGAATCTTGATGTGAATGGAAGGGGAGAGGGAGTGGGAAAGGGGAGGGTGGTGGGTGGGAGGGACGGTATGGGGGGGAAAGCCATTGTAACCCATGAGACGTACTTTGGAAATTTATATTCATTAAATAAAAGATAAAAAAAAAAAGATAACTTTTATTCTGAATAATAAGTCACCTAATCAGAAAAATGTTGTAAAAGTATGGTCCGTCCATGGGGTGGGCATTAGACCCCTGGTGATGGCCCTGTTTGGGATACCTCCATTCCTTATTAGAGTGTCAGTCCAAGTCCCAGCTTAGCTCTTGACTTCAGCTTTTTGCTAATGCACACCATGGGAGGTGACAGATGATGGCTCAAGAACTCGGGCCCCTAACATCCACATGGGAGAGCCTGGTTGAATTCCTGGCTCCTGGCATTAGTCTGGCCCAAGCTCAGTATTTGTGGGTATTTGAGCAGTGAACTGGTTATAGATGTTGTCTCACTATATCTGTGTGTGTTTATCTGTTTCTCTGACCTTCTAATAAAAAGAAATTAGAGGCAAGCTCTGTAGTGTAGTGGGTAAAGCCGCTGCCTGCAATGCCAGCATCGCTTATGGGCACTGGTTCAGATCCTGGCTGCTCCACTTCTGATCCAGCTTTCTGCTTTGCCCTGGGAAAGCAGTAAAAGATGGCTCAAGTCTTTGGGTCTCTGCACCTGCTTAGGAGACCCCAAGAAAGCTCCTGGCTCCTGGCTTCAGATTGGCACAGGTCCAGCCATTGCAGCCTTCTGGGGAGGAAACCAGTGGATGGAAGACCTCTCTCTCTTTCTCTCTACCTCTGCCTCTCTGTAACTCTGCCTTTCAAATGAATAAATAAATCTTTAAAATAAATAAATAAATAAAATTAATACAAATTATTATATACTTTAGAATTGTAGATACATGATTCCCATTAATGTTTTGTAATTATTTAATCTTAATGCATTCCCATGAAGACATTTCAGCAGCATGTATGCAATGAAATTATTTTTATCTCCTATGTTGTGTTGCTCAGTGGCCATCTCTGAAAGTCACTAAAGTTCCTTTTGCATCTTCCAAAACCATGTGCAGATGCCAGCAATGGTGCTGTGTATGTAGTAGATGCAGTACTTATGAAGTAGGGGAAGTGTTCCTGAAATGCAGGTTTTCCATGTGCAGATACTAACAATGGTGCTGTGTATGCAGTAGATGCACACACTTATAAAGCAGGGGGAAGTGTTCCTGAAATGCGTGTTTTCCATGTGCAGATACCAGCAATGGTGCTGTGTATGCAGTAGATGCACACTTATAAAGCAGGGGGAAGTGTTTTTACTTAGTGTAGGGTTAACTATTAAGAAGTAAACTGAGAATACATATTTGTAAAAATTAAGACTGGGAATATGAGAGGAGGGTTGAAGAATGGCTGGAACATGGGTGGGGGAGGAAACTTCACCATGTTCTTAAATCTGTACATATGAAATACATGAAACTTGTATACCTTACATAATTTTTTTAAAATTTTAAAAATAGACCTCAAAAACACAAGCAATAAAATCAGACAAAAGGGATTTTACCAAACAAAGAAGCTTCTGCACAGCAAAAAGAACAATCAACAGAGTGAAGAGACAACTGACAGAATGGGAGCAAATCCTCACAAACTCTTTATCTAACAAACACCCAAAAACTCAACAACAAAACAGAACAATTCAGTGAAGAAACAGACAAAGGATCTGAACAGATAATTTTTTCAAAAGAAGAAATACAAATGGCTAATAAAGACGTGAGGAAATGCTGAGTATACTAGCCACAGGGAAATGCCAATAAAACTACAGTGAGGAATCCTGTAATTCTCATCAAAATGGCAAAACATAACAAACTATGGTGATGTTGTGATGTAAGGGGAACCCTAATACACTGTTTGAAGGAAAGCTCATCACTACAGTCATTCAGAGAGCAGTCTGGTGATTCCTCAAAAAACTCTTGATCACTTGTGTAGTTTGCAAAAATTTTCTCCCATTCTGTCCGTTGCCTCTTTACTTTGCTAAGTGTTTCTTTCACAGTGCAGAGGCTTCTCAGCTGGATGTAATCCCATTTGTCAATTTTGGCTTTGATTTCTCTACTTCTGAGGTCTTTTACAAAAAGTCTGCCTATGCTACTGTCTCACAGAGTTTCCCCAATGTTTTTCTAGTACTTTGGTGATACTTGGTCGTAGATTTTCGTTCTTTCACCCATTTTGAGTTGATTTTTTGTGTAAGATGTAAAGTAGAGGTCTGGTTTCACACTTGTGCACATGGAGACCCAGTTTCCCCAGCACCTTTTGTTAAGGAGTCTGTCCTAGCTCCAGGGATTGATTTCCGGAGTTTCCTGTGTTTTTGAGGTCTTTTCAGAAAAAAAAAAAATTGCTGCCTATGCTATGTTTTGGAATGTTTCTCCTGTATTTTCCTCCAGTAATTTCACAGATTCAGGTCTTATATTTATATCTTTGATCCATTTGAGTTCATTTGTGTATAGGTTAGTATGTAAGGTTCTTTTTTCCAGCTACTGCATATGGAAATCCAGGTTTCCCAGCACCATTTATTGAAGAAACTGTCCCTTTTTGAAACAGTGTTTTTTGCAACTATGTTTTAGATAAGTTGATTGTAGAAACCTGGGTTTAATTTATTGGGTTTTGCTTTTGTTACATTGGTCTGAATGTCTATCTTTAAGCCTGTACCATGCTGTTTTGTTTATAGTAGTCCTTAAGTATATCTTGAAATCTGATATTGTTAGACCTTAAACTTTTTTATTTGATTTATTTATTTGAAAGAATTACAGAGTTAGGGAAAGGGAGAAGAATACAGAAAGAGGGAGGGAAGGAGAGAAAAACTCCTGGGAGAGATCTTCTGTCTGTTGGTTTACTTCCCCAGATGGATGCAACAACCAGGGCTGAGCCAGGCTGCAGCCAGGAGTTCCATATAGGTCTCCCACGTGGGTGACAGGTGCCCAAACACTTGTGCCATCTTCTGCTGCCTTTCCCAAGCTGTTAGCATGGATATGGATCTGAAATAGTCAGCTGGGACACTAACTGGTACCCACATGGGATGCTAGCATTGTAGTCAGCAACTAGACTTGCTGCACCACAACATTGACCCCTCAAACTTTGTTTTCATTGAGAAAGATTGTTTTGGTTCTTTGGGACTTTTGTGTCACCATATGAATTTACTTTTATTTTTAAAGTTTATTATTTCAAGGGTGGATCAAAAAAAAGAGAGGGAGGGAAGGAGAGAGATGCCATCTTTCTTGTAGAACACAGGAATGTCTGTGGGGCCCACGGAAGGAGTGTGCAAGGGCTTCTATCTCCTAGAACATTTTGACTTCCAATAGGACATCCTTTTCAAGATGGGGCCACACTGCTGCATCGTGTGCTCTCAGGAATGGGGGAGGTAGCAACAGGAGTTTCCTCTCTGAAACTAAGTGGGTCCTGCTTATTGAGCTGCTGGCCTTCAGTGACTGAATTTCTCTCTGGTGAGCACTGGAGAAGGAGTCTACTGAAGCTGTCTCGCTCACTCTTTCCCCTGCAACAGGGGACCTGCCCTGGCCATGGGGCTGGTGCTTCAGTTGCTCTGTGGCTTCCTTCTCCCCACTGCCGTGCCTGGTCCTTCTTCCCTCCTATTTCTGGGGCACTCACCTGAAGATACGGCTGTCCAACTGGTGCTCTGCATCTTTTCTCGGGACGAGGCAAACACAGGACATTTCTCTTTGGTCATCTTGATCTCACCCTCTACATTAGCCTTTTTAACTTTTGTGAAAATCAAAACTCTGTACCCTAAATATCTAGCACAAAGTGTCCAGGACTGCACAGTAACCCATCTGCCGACACCCTTCCTTGCATATGTGTTGTTTCTCAATGCCACACTCAGCAAATGCTCCGTAGCTGAGTCTTGTATGAGAGTGCTGTCCATTGTCCTGGGAGGTATACCCTTGTGAGTCCCTTTAATGTTGGTACATTGAGTTTGTATTTCTTGCTCACATTAGTATTTTGGGGCCTATAATTCTTCATGAATAACCCAACCTGTATCATCTTTACTGTCAAAAATCTTCATTAAATTTTAAGTCTGTTTAGGGTGTGCGTTTTTACACACCAGCTTCTAGTCTACCTCGCCTCACAATAAGTTTTCCTTTACCTTGAAGGAAATAGCTCAATATGTACATCTTACAATTAAAATATAGTGAAAAGAAGACATTATTTATTTTAAATATATACTGAGAAAATATGCTTCAAGCATATGCTTTCAAATATATGTAGCTGTGTGTATGTGTATAACTGTGTCACCTCATTTTTCCAATGTGAGCAAGTTGGAAAAGGCAAACAAATGCTAGAAATAAGTTAGATGACAGAAATCACTGAATTATTAAAGATTTTATTAAGTAAAGAGCTTATGGGAAATATATTAGTAAAATATAAATTGTATATTAATATTAATTTTATAATTACTGTTATTTGGAAAAGTTATGCTATCATATTGATTGCCCTGTTAATTTTAGAACAGTTGAAAGGTAATTTCCAATTCCCTGGTTGTTTTTAATATGTTTAAGAAAAGCAATATACTTTGTTTGAGATACAAATAAAGTGTCTCAAATGAAATAAGCTACATGTGTAATAAAATGCATGATTTTACAAAGTATTTGCAAGAATTCTTAAAGCAGGAAGAGGGGAGTATAGATGTTGAACTAGTTGTTTCATTGATTAATTAATCAGAATGAAACATCTGAGCTACATGGAATAAGATGGCATTTGTAAAATTCATTAGTAGCTGAGATTGCTTAAGAAAATATCATTTATAATTTAGTACTACCATGAAAACTTACCCCAAGCGTCTACAGCTGATGGAGAGTCCATGACTTCATATTGAGTCTATCATGTGAACTTTCCAGCATATATCGTTACTTAGGCATACTTCTGCTAGAAGTCTTTGCTATTCTAACGCTTTAGTGAGAATTCAATGTAGGTTTAGATAATACATCTCTTGATTTAATATAACAATTGGCTCTTTCACAATAAGTAAGACCTTTTGATCTTTCAGATGCCTTGAGGCTGAAGGCAGAATATTTGCACTATCTCATTTATAGCCACATATTTCAGGTAATTGTAGGGAATCTCAGTTGAGAATTAAGGCCATGGGAGTTTGCATTTGTAGCTCAGTCTCCAGGAGCTCCCAGTAAACAGCAGCTTCTCGATGGAATAATTAATGTGGGTATAAATTATCAGAAGAGTGATTATGCACAATGCGACTTCTCTGGGATCCCCGTGCTTCAAAAGGGTTAGAGATGGAGAGCACGCTGTGGGAATCCGGCAGGGGGGACTTGCCTGTTGCAGCTCCCCGGAGTCATATGCAGTGCAATCAGAGCTTTGGTCTGCTGCAGCCTTGGTCAACTAGCATGTAGCATTACCTGTGCATGGTGAGCTTTTGTGTTCACCAATTTCAGCCACATTTACTCTGAAGTAGCAGTCCCCGGTGGGGAAAGGCACATGCTGGACAGAATCCAGAGATCGATGCTTGGTACAGTTCAGACACTAAGTTCTTGAAAAGTTTTTGTGAAACTCCAGGTCTTTAAAAAACTCCTCCCTAACAACTAAGGATGCTTGGTTAAGGTTATTTCATAATTTGCTTTAAGATATGAGAGCCTATGCTTTTTTCTCTTATTTACCACTTCTAGGTGAGCTGGCACAGTCACAACCATTATTTTTTCTCTGAGTGTGGCATGGTATGGCAGCAACAGGACCAAGGTGGAAAATCAGATCAGCCAGGTGAAGAGACAGCCATGTTCCTTGATAGCTAAGGAGCTTGGGACTTTCCTAGATCCTGTTCAGGTGGAGATGAGATCCCTGCCTTTGGATTCTGTGGGAGAGTATGAGACACTGTATGGAAACCACATAGGGAATGAGTGTGAGCCTGTGGAGTCTAGCTGGGCCAGTGCTTCTCAGGTGGGGCATGGGTGCTCCTGCAGAATGGACAGACGCCGGGAGAGCTGCACTGGTTTACAGAGCAGTGCACGGGCCATGCTCGGCCCACAGCAGTCCCCACAGAGATGAGACCCAAACAAGGATGTCTTTCTTCCCACTGCAAACACGGCACTCAGGGACGACCATAGCAAGGGTACACAACAGTAGGATATTATGTATGCAGAGACTCTCGCATGCACTGGGTAGAGAAAGGACTTTTTGTGCAACTCAGGCTCTCAGAGGCTGGGAAAAGCAGACACTGGTAGAATATGAGATAAAAACTGTTCTCTAATGTTCAGCTCAGAATAGCTACAGACATCTGTAGTACGCACATGAAGAAGCTGCAAAATATACACATGACTAGGTTATGAAAATCTTGAGAAAAAACACTTTGTGTGAGATTTACTTTCCTTTTTGAGCATTTTAGGCCCATGGATAATAGAATCATAACATTGATATGCGACTCAGTGTCCACACTGCCTACCTTGAGGGTTTCTGGGAATACCTTGAGACTTAGCTCCTTTTAAAAATAAGCTTACATGTTTCTCTCCAAGTAAATTTTCATATTCCAGTTACATGAAAGAAAGATACATATTGCCTACCTGGTCACTTCAGGAATAGTTCCTCAGTCTGAGATCTTGGCTAGTCCTTTATCTTGGTTTGGTTTGTTGAGAAAGCATAGTTTTGATCTATGTTTGATTGTGTTTGCCATTTCTGAAAAAAAAAATCCTAAAAGAAATTGTTTATATTTCAACCCTAGCCTTCATTTTGCTGTTAACAGCCGTCCCGTAGAATGACCTATTAAATTATCCTGAACAAACCCCTCTTGGCCTCACGCTCAGGGTGCACGAGCCAGGTGGTTTGAAAGCTGAAAGAGAAACTCGGGAAGTGCATTTTCCATGTGTAGACCAGGTCATTATCCTGTGCAAGAAGAGAGGAAATGCAGTAACATTTCACATGTACACAAACACGGGCCCCCTAATACAAGGAGGCTTTCTAAGTATATTTTTCTAAAATCTTCTTTATCTGAAAGGCAGAGTGACAGAGGGAAAGAGAGAGAGGGAGTGGGATCGCTCCTCCATCTGCTGGTTCATTCCCAGAACATCTGGGGCTGGGCCACAACGAACCCAGGACCAGGGACTCCATCTGGGTCTCCCTTGCAGGTGGCAGGGATCCTAGTGTCTGGGCCATCGTGTGCTGCTTCTACAGAGCATTCGCGTGAAGCTGGATCAGAAGTGAGTGTGGGACTCAATTCCAGACACTTCCCTGTGGAAAAGGACATCCCGCAGAGTGCCTTAACCTGTTGCACCACATCTGACCCTACAACTGTGTCCTTAAATAAGAACTGATTTTTCTCCTGCTATGCATGTGAAGCTGTAGGTATTGCCAAATTCCAATTTCCACAGGACAATGAGATCCTGAAATCTAATTTTCTCCATATATGTGGCCCCTATTTCTAATCCTGATATGGAGAATATATTTAGCTTAATGGGATATGTTCCTTTTAGTCTTTAACACTGACACTGTAAGATCCATTGATGACCTCGATTGTACCAGATTTTAATATACTGCTATATATGATAATTTGGTATGTTCTTTGTGATAGGAAAAAAAATGGAACATAAGATGAGGTTATATGAGAGTCACCTCCAAGTATATGGGTCTTAGCTAAAATTTGAATCATTTTGCATCAGATCTATAAAACAGGACTCCATCCTGAGAGGCACCCTGGCTGCTTTTGCTAACCAGCAGCTCCACTATGGAGTGACTGATGGAGAGCACAGGTGTCTGGACCCTGATGTGTGAGACTGTGAGGTTCTGTAAGGTGGGGTGGCATTATGGAAACAGAAACTCCTCAGAGCGAGAGGAACTGGGGAACCAATACACAGAGAGGAGCACTGAAGATTCTTCCAACTCAAGACCTGCATGCTGCCTGCTGGGCATATAGCAATGTTTTATTCTGATGGCTAAAGTAAGACATCAACAGTCCCTAATCCCGCATCTCATGTTTCTCATTAACAGCATCAAAATTACTGATGACACAGTCATTTGTGGGTGTGTAAGTAACTCATGAAATTATTGACAGGACGTCAATGTTTTTCAAAGTTTATTTTTCCAAAGATCAGAGTGGGTTATACTGTTTATCAATTTGCATTCTCTTTGGGAGTTTTATCCCCTTTTTAGTAATAGATCTGTAATAATTTAAACATGGATTCTGCTTATTTCTAGCGTCTGTTGTGATGTGGTTACCTTTCTATACCGTGCATATTTTCCATACAAAGCTATACAGGTAACACTTCCATTCAACACCTGTTGAGTGCCTAAATGCCTCCAGAGTATACAAGGGTGTGAAACATTTGAATGATTAGATCTTTATTTCCCATGGGAGAGAACTGGTTTTAATGCCCAGTGCCACTTTCACGCATGCATTGTCAGCTGCTGACAATGCCAGTGAGTTACTGAGGGGAGTGGGACAGGCATTTTTCTGTGCTCCTGGAGGCATCTGTAGAATGTGTGAGCCAGGCCAGATGGGGGCATTGCAGGGGTGCTGGGCAGGTGTGTAGGAAGATGGCATGTGTCATATTCAGTCTAAGAGCTAAATCCCCAAATAGCTGAGGGCTTGTCTTCTCTGTATCTATCCAGTCAGGAGAAAAGCAAATTAGGTTAGTCCTGGTTCTCACAAATTTATTGTCTACTTGTACAAGTCTACTTCAAAAAAATTCATGGAGAATAGAATTAAAAATTAATTGTATTTGGGGGCAAAGATTTTTTAAAATTCCAGCATTGTTTTTTTCACAAAATGCGTTTTCCAAGAGCCTTTTAAGATCCTGTGTTTAGTACAAGTGGAAGATTTTCATCAATGGTCATGCCATAAATTGCTTCCTCCTTTTTCTTGGTTTTGTTTATTCAGAGCCCTTCTTTAAAAAGATATTTATTTATTTGCTTAGAACAGTTACAAAGAGAGAGAGGGAGATAGAAAATGATCAATCATCCATCTGCTGGTTCATTCCCTAGACGACCACAACAGCCAGGACTGTGCCAGGCTAACGCCAGGATCCAGGAGCTTCTTCCAAGTTTCCCACATGAGTGAGGGGCCTAAGCTCTTGGGCAATCTTCTGCTTCTTCCCCCAGGCCATCAATAAGGAGCTGGATCAGAAGTAGAGCAACCAGGACATGAACTGGCACACGCATGGGAGAATGCAGGCGGCAGCTTTACCTGCTGTGCCACAAATCAGCCCCAGGGACCGTCGTAAAGCATGATGACATTTGGCAGGTGTTCTTTTGTTGTATGCTTGTTGCTCTCATCCTGTGTGCTGGGGTGCAGGACCTTCTTACCATGGAGCTATGACAGCTGAGGTTGAGTTGAGTCAGTGCCTTTGGTCTGCCAATATTCAGAGTTGGTCCATGCAGACCCAGGTACTTAAAAAAAAAATCCCTTGTCCTTGTTTGTATAACAAGAGGGAAGGAAAAAAGATAAGTTTCTTGAATCCGCAGTCAGAAAACAAATTGCACGTAAGGCTGTGTGCTTTCCTGTCTGCTTTCCTATCCTCCCAGCTCCTGGAATCAGTGTCAGAGAAGTACAGCTGCCCACATGTGCCATGAGCTTCTTCTTATTTTTCCCTTTGTCAGATCTTCAACAGCTCTGCTTTGGAAAAGAGAAAGGTAAATGTGTGCATGTTTTAAACACCATGTATAAGTTTGTAGGGGTGCCAGCAATAAAAAGTCTTTTCAATCAAAAGACGAGAAGTTTACATGTGCACCTGTCTGGTGAGTGACTGTGAATGCTAACCACAGCTCTTCCAGACATGGGGAAATGAGGCACATCTTTCTCCTTTTTACAAAATAAAGGCAAGAGAGGAGAAGTGGCTTCATTAAGCCATGGCCATTTTTCATATGTCTTACATCACTGTGTTGTGGGACTTGGATGTTTCCAGAGGTCACTGCTCCCAGGAAGGTGAGCGCTGGACTTCACAGGTAATGATTGTCCCTACGCATGCACTTGCCCCCTGGCCTGTGGCTTAGCCTTCCTGGGACTGGCCTATAGTGCCTGCATGTTTCTGGATTAAAGGCTGATTCTCTTATTAATTTACATAGATATTTCCTTTCAATACTTTTTTCAATGTAATATTTTATTATTTTTTGAGAGACTACGTTTTTCATATATATTATAGTCAAAGGCTTAATGCTGTGCTAAATAAAGGGTTCAACAAGTTAAAAAGGTCATGGTTACAAGGAAAATAGGCTGGAGCTAAAAGCAGCCATCACAAGATGTTCAACTCCACTCTTGAAGTCAATTTTAAAATAGTCACAAGGCCAGCGCTGTGGTGTAGCGGGTAAAGCCGCCACCTGCAGTGCCAGCAACCCATATGGGCGCCAGCTGCTCCACTTCCGATCCAGATCTCTGCTATGGCCTGGGAAAGCAGCAAAAGGTGGCCCAAGTCCTTGGGCCCCTGCACCAGAATGGGAAGACCAAGTGGAAGCTCCTGGCTCCTGGCTTTGGATAGGTGCAGCTCCAGCCGTTGCAGCCAGTTGGGGAGTGAACCAGCGGGTGAAAGACCTCTCTCTCTGCCTCTCCTCTCTTTGTGTAACTCTGAATTCCAAATAAATAAATAAATATTTTAAAAATAAAATAGTCACAAAATGGGACTGATGCTATGGCATAGTGGGTAAGCCTCCATCTGCAGCACCAGCATCACATATGGGCACCAGTTCAAGTCTCAGATGCTCCTCTTCCAATCCAGCTCTCTGCTATGGCCTGAGAAAGCAGTGGAAGGTGGCCCAAGTTCTCCTTCTTTGATGACCTGTTCTTTCCACTGGGATCTCACTCACAGAGATCTTTCATTTAGGGTTTGTTGTTTTTTTTTTTTTTTTTTTTTTTTTTTTTTTTGCCAGAGCGTCTTGGCTTTCCATGCCTAAAATACTCTCATGGGCTCTTCAGCCAGATCCGAGTGTGCCTTAAGGGCTGATTCTGAGGCCAGAGTGCTGTTTAGGACAAATGCAGAGTTTTGTCAAACAGTTTTACATCTTTGTCAAGCAAGTTGATAGGAATGGCATTTCAGCACTTTGATTAGCTGTGTCCAGAACCATGCTGCTCAAGCCCCAGGTATTGACTGGTCATAATACACATTCAAATACTGGTGTCACCCTTGCTTGCAAGTCCTCGAGGCCCCCATTTGAAGTTCCTCCTGAGACTGCAGGAGGGAAAGGCATGAGGTTTGGAGAGAGATCCCGGGTTTGGAGTGCAGCTGTGTTCGCAGGGAAGGTGTGGATGGTCTCTGAGGAATCCCCTCCTCCCCTGGGAAATGGGATGTTGCTAGTGCCAATTCACAGGCTGGTTTTGGGACTCCGTGCCTGTGTGTGATTTCCCCACTTGGGGCAGCGAGTGACAGCAGTAATTCTCCGGACGGTTATTCAGTTTCAGAGTCAGTGAGAGCTTTCGCATTTCTTTTTATCAGATTTTGCATCTGTCGCTCCCCCTCTTCGTGGAGGAACGACACAGGACCCTGCGCTGTTCTTTCGTCTGCTCGGCCCTCCCCGGGTTTGCTGCTGGTTCTTCCCGGGTTGGCTACTATCCCTTCCACCTCCGTGGAAGGGCAGTTCCCCCTGGCCGCATTCCCCACTTCCGCAGGGGAGCGGCACACCGCCGGCCGGTTCTCTCGGGGGCTGCACGGGTTCCCTTTAGATGTTCCCCATAGATGTTCCCGGTGCATGCCGTCTCTCTCCTCCTTTATAGTCCTCCTCTGCCAATCCCAACTCGGCTGCCCACACGCCGAGTATGCTGCTCTCCTCCAATCAGGAGCAGGTCCTGCTGTTTATTGGTTGAACTGGAGGCAGCTGGGTAGAAGCTGTTTTCTCCTCTCCCAGCGCCATATTGTGGGAGAGCAGATGCATAGAATAAGTCTTAATTTGAGTAATTTAGTCTAGTCCGGGTTGCTCCCCACAGATCCCCCTTTCTTTTTATTTTTGGCGTTGATACGCGCCTGTCTTCGGTGTCCCACGGCACACACTCTGCTCTACTTGCTAGAGTTGCCACAGGCTCTTACAAGTCCTATCAATCAGGAAAACCGAATCCGGGTCCTCTCTTCGCCATGTTGTGAGGAGGTTTTTAGGCGCTGATGCGTGCCTGTGTTCGGTGCCCTGCAGCGCATGCTCTGCTCTGCCTGCAGGGGACTTACAAGACCTATCAGGCAAACCGAATCCAAGCCTTCTCATTGCCTTATTGTGGGGGAGACTTATTAGTGTTGGTTCGTGCCTATCTTCGGTGACCTGCGGCTAGCCGCCCAGGTGCTCATCGCCTCACTAATCAGGCAGGCCGAATCCAAACTTTCTCATTGCCATGTTGAGGGGAGGCCTTATTTTTCTCTATTTCTCTATCTCCGGGCATTCCTATTCCATTTTACTTCTGTCTGCCAACGTTCCTATTTCTCTCACTTTACTTCTAAAACTTCTGTTTCTCTTATCCCCGCAGCTTCCCGGCTCTGCGCCGCTTCAGCCAGCGCCTCTCTCATCTGCGCAGCTTCCCGGCTTTGCTCGGCTCGGCTTCGCGCGCTCCGCGGTCTCCACGCTTAACCCTTTCGCGTCTGAACCACGGCCTACTCCAGCGTTCCCTATCTATTCACGCCCCATGCTCTCTCTGCACACGGCGGCTTCCGCGAGTAACACAGCGTGTAGCTTACGTGTCCGCCACTAGTATTCAATCTAAGTTCCCCGGGCTAGCCTGGCGAATTCAACCCAGCGTACGTCTCCGCCCCACGGTTTGGCTTCCCGTCCTTTGCTCCCCGGGCTAATCAGACGGATCCCAATCTGGCTTGCGTCTCAGCTTCTGGTTTCAACTTTTCGCCCCCTATTCCCGGGCTAACTTGAGAATCCCAAAGTGGCTTTCGTATCCGCCTCGGCCTGCCCCCCGCGGCTTCAATTTCCCTAACACTTTTCTCTACCCGGTATGTTTCCTTAAGTTTTCTTCCAACAATACTCCTCCCTCATTTCTCCTGGCCTCTCCCCACAGTCCGCGTCCGAATCTGTTTGTTCTAGCTTTCACTTTCGCTTTCGACCTTAGAGATTTCTCCCAGCTTCCCCCCGTAGTCTGTATCCGAGTCTATGCCTAGGCTTTCAATAGCTTCTTCCGGCACCCTTTTCGTCCGGCTTTTCCCTAGGCTGTTTGCTAGTCTCTCTCTCCGGTAATTTCCCTAGGCTGTTTGCTAGTTTCTCTCTCCGATATTTTCCCAGTTCTTCCCGTTTCTTCCCTCCTAAGTTTGCTATCCGTCCTAGGTTTCCTATCCGAGCTAGGTTTCCTATCCGAGTCATTTCTTCCCTCCTAGGTTTCTTATCCGAGTCACGGCACCATTATGTCGCTCCCCCTCTTCGTGGAGGAACGACACTAAACCCTGCCTAGGCTTCATATCCGAGTCACGGCACCATTATGTCGCTCCCCCTCTTCGTGGAGGAACGACACTAAGTCCTGCCTAGGCTTCATATCCGAGTCACGGCACCATTATGTCGCTCCCCCTCTTCGTGGAGGAACGACACAGGACCCTGCGCTGTTCTTTCGTCTGCTCGGCCCTCCCCGGGTTTGCTGCTGGTTCTTCCCGGGTTGGCTACTATCCCTTCCACCTCCGTGGAAGGGCAGTTCCCCCTGGCCGCATTCCCCACTTCCGCAGGGGAGCGGCACACCGCCGGCCGGTTCTCTCGGGGGCTGCACGGGTTCCCTTTAGATGTTCCCCATAGATGTTCCCGGTGCATGCCGTCTCTCTCCTCCTTTATAGTCCTCCTCTGCCAATCCCAACTCGGCTGCCCACACGCCGAGTACGCTGCTCTCCTCCAATCAGGAGCAGGTCCTGCTGTTTATTGGTTGAACTGGAGGCAGCTGGGTAGAAGCTGTTTTCTCCTCTCCCAGCGCCATATTGTGGGAGAGCAGATGCATAGAATAAGTCTTAATTTGAGTAATTTAGTCTAGTCCGGGTTGCTCCCCACAGCATCTACAGAATCAGCGCAATTTGAAAATTGCCTCGACCTGTATCCATCACTGAGTTCTTGTCAGAGAGGGGAATTTTACCAGCAGCCTTTGAACCAGCGACTTCAGCGGCCCTGGTCTTGGGGCCCTCGGCTGGGCTGCAAGCTGGCTGCTCTCTGACAAGCCATTTGATGAGGTTCCAAAACAAGTTTCTCCAAATAATTGCTTGTTGTGCTTTTTGTAAAATGTGTGTTTTAGCAAGAATTTATCTCATGCAGTAAATCATTCCTTTAAGCCAATAGCTGATATTTCTGGTTCCTAGTTATACTCTGATCTCTTCTACGTGTACTCTCCCAAATCTCTTAGGTGTGTTTGTAGGTCTTATGAGAACATACTGATAGATACGGAGAAATGTAGAAATGGGGTTTCTTTATGGCCTTTAAAAATATGGTGTGTGTGGGGAATAAATCCCCATTCTCCAATAGCTCCATAATATCAAATATTTTAAAGGCATTTAACAAATTTTTATTAAATTTACCACGTTTCCAGTATGTGCCAGACCAGCAAACTTGTGTCTTCTTTACTGTTAGAAGACATTCGATATTTCTATTGCCAGGATGCACGGTTCCTCTCCTCTTATGTTTTGACCTTCCATTTAGCGTATTTTCTTTCCTTTTTTGTTGGTTGGTTGGTTGGTTGGTTTGGTTTGGGCAAAGCCACTCTACAGTTACAGCCAGGACTGGAACTAGGACATGAGCCTGGTGGGGGCTGTTAGAGTCAGGGACGGCAATACAGAGCACAGAACCCTACCTCTGTGTTTGTTCCTATTCTGTGCCGGTCTGCCTGCCTGTCTTTGTGGTGCTCTGGTGCTGTCTCTGTCTCTGTCTCTGTCTCTGTCTCTTCTCTCTCTCTCCCTGGCTGTCTATGGCTCTTCCTCTCCCTCCCTCCCTCTCAGTGTGTGTGCTTGTGTATGTAATTCTAAATGCAATAGACTCCACCTAACTCCAGGATTCAGGCACCAGATTCATGGATGCCGGCCTTGCGGTTAAGAAGGAAACCTCTGCTTCTAAGTCCACCTCTGTCAGATACCAGTGGGAACTGCATTGCATCTCCTTGCGTGGCTTAGAGCTGGCTTACATTTTCCTCGCCATTCCCTGCCTTCTTGCCCCTGTGGAGACGGAGACGGACAGTGAGGTCTGGAGCTCATCGCCCACCCTTCACTTGCCCATGAGGACGTGGCTTGTGGCTGTCCTCCGGGCTCTCAGAGCCCTGCTTTGTAGGTGCGATTAGTGCTCTCGGCACCCGCCCTCCAGTCTGAAATGGCTCATCCAGAAACTTCACGTGGAATAGCTGGGGGATAACAGACTGAAAAGGGATCTTGATGGAGGGATGCTTGCCATGGATGTTGCGCTAGAAATTCAACGCGCGGATCCCTGTCACTGGAGCAGAGCTGGGGCTGGTAGCAGAGGCTCCAGAGTGGACCAGGGTGGCAGGGAGCAAGGCACTCACCGCCACGTCAGAGCAGGGGAAGCACCATGCTTGCAGTAACGCGCTTGGTCAACGGTGCGGTTCTGTTGTCATAATGAAGTCGTGTTGAGAGGGTGCCACTCCGTGCCTGGGGGCAAAATCTGTTTAGATTTTTTGCTTCCAATCATGTACTGCAGACGCTGCAATTATGAAATAACTTTCTCAAAATAACTTAGTGCCTTGATAGGAAAAGAGGATTGGTGGAATTAATTCTCAGCAAATTTGTCTCAAATGCAATTTGGGGAAAATTTATTTATTTTTCTGGAGGCATTTTTATTAGAGAGCAGTGTTCAGCAGGGAGTGAAATCCCTTAGGAGGAAAATTTTATTTAGTGCAAACTAAGATATACTAAGTGCCCTAAATCACTACAACCAGGCAGAGTTTCCCTCAGGACTCAAGAGCGAGTAGGCATGCCGGCACCATGATCTGAGCAGTGATACATCTCAGCAAACTGAGTGGCTTTTGATGATGGAAGCTTCCGAGAATGGAAAGTTATAAGTTAATGCTAAATGCAAAGATTTAATGGCCATAGATTTTAAAGCGCCAGCTGGGAGAGAGAGATTTCAGGAGATTTCGCCCACCTGCCAGTACGCCCAGTGTGAGAGGCCCCATGCCTGACGCCTGGGAAAAGACACTG
This sequence comes from Oryctolagus cuniculus, assembly GCF_964237555.1. Lineage (NCBI taxonomy): Eukaryota > Metazoa > Chordata > Mammalia > Lagomorpha > Leporidae > Oryctolagus > Oryctolagus cuniculus. Next base: position 115,679,496 of record NC_091439.1, read on the forward strand.
CCAGGAATAGCAGCCCCCACACAGGACTGACGGGGACTTGCAGTGGTTCTGTGGGATCTGCACAGTCGTTTATATTAACACTGCCCACAGTCGAGTTCCCAGTGCACATGTTCTCTCTGGTGGACCGCACTGCTGGGGGAGCGGGGGCGGGGAGAGCCGTGAGGGCACTGCCTCTCAGGGTACACTCCTTCAGCCCCCTCTCCGTGTCCTCACTGGCCAGGCAGCCACAGTCCTGGACCTTCTGCTGGCTGGAAACACACGGGAGGATGCCGTTCTTCCACAGTACTCCCATGAAAGGGAAAGGGTTCTTACAGTGGTGATGAGCTGGTGTTCTGCAGGGCAGCCTGTACTGCTGGGTACTGAGCCTCTCTACACCGTGGACCTTCATGGTCTCCTCGTGGGGAGGGAGCCTTCCTGGGCTTCTGTTCTGCAGAACCTTGAGCTGTTAAGTCTTGGGGAACTTGGTACGGGGGGCCAGCCCTCCATGCTGCACTCCTCTCTCAGGTCTAGCCTTTGAACTTGCACTTCCTCTGCCACCTTCATCAGTGTGTCCCCATCCTCCCTTAAAGAGATAAGTCCCATCCTTTTTCAATTTTAAGATCGAACTGGGAGTCCGGCGCCGTGGCTCACTAGGCTAATCCTCCATCTTGCGGCACCGGCACACCGGGTTCTAGTCCAGGTCAGGGCGCTGGATTCTGTCCCGGATGCCCCTCTTCCAGGCCAGCTCTCTGCTGTGGCCCGGGAGTGCAGTGGAGGATGGCCCAAGTCCTTGGACCCTGCACCCCACGGGAGACCAGGAGAAGCACCTGGCTGCTGCCATCGGATCAGCGCGGTGCGCCAGCCGCAGCTTGCCGGACGTGGTGGCCATTGGAGGGTGAACCAATGGCAAAAGGAAGACCTTTCTCTCTGTCTGTCTCTCTCACTGTCCACTCGGCCTGTCAAAGGAAAAAAAAAAAAGATCTAACTGGGAGTCTGCAGAGTAAATAAACTAACCCCCATGTTGTTGCAGTTGCCGGGATGAATAAGCAAAGGACCAAACTCCACAGGCTTCCAGTCCAATGTGAAGGGGAGGGAGATTCATTTTTCTTCACCCAGTGGGGATGTATTTTGTATGCACATGTATGTATGAATCCATGTAAGCATATGTGCATATGGGCACACCCAGGTTTTGAAAAATGAGACCAGAGTTGTGAGGAATAATTAGAGTAATCTTATCATCAAGAAGTGGTGAGAGTCTTTGACATCTCATAATGTTTTCTTTTTTTTTTTAACTTTTATTTAATGAATATAAATTTCCAAAGTACGGCTTATGGATTACAATGGCTTCCCCCCCATAACGTCCCTCCCACCCGCAACCCTCCCCTTATCCACTCCCTCTACCCTGCCATTCACATCAAATCTCATAATGTTTTCAGGTACAACCAGAAGCAGATACCCATGTAACAGGCGTGGTCCTTTAAGAGGACAAAGATCTGTCTGTCTCACTGCCAGACTCCTGATAGGAAGTTAATTAGGCAAAATGTCATCCCACTGTATTTTCAGCTATGATTTTCAATTCCTGTTTTAAGAACTCGACCCAGTTAAGTGCAGAGACTGTCTCTATAACATGAAAAAGCAACAACAGCAATCACTCCATGTGGGTGTACGTCACGTTGTGCAGCCTAAATACATGTGGTTGTGGTTTAGTTAAAAATACACAACAATAGCTGGATTTTCAACTAATCCAAGATTATTAGTGAAGAATCATCACATAAAAATCCTTTTACGCAGTGTTTGTAGTTTTTAAAGCAACTTGAACACTTGCTCATTATTGCCAAATATCTAAGGGAATTTTCCAGTTTATTATAAGAAAACGTGTACCTAGACATCCGTAGACAGGTGAACAGATACACACATCCAGTAGAAATATGGACTGCTCATTTCAGAAGTCCGTATAGAAAGCCATTTCAAAAAAGTAGCAGCAGAACACTTGGGGGTACTTCTCAACTTGCCATTAAGAGGTGGATAACAAACCACTTAGAATCATTTCAATTCCCAGTAATTACCAGGCAGTACAAAACAATGCCAGGCCCTCCAGCTATGAGGCCACTCCCTTGCTACAAGTTGCCCTGAACTGTCTTTGTATAAAGCTGATGGTCTCCTGGTTGTCTCACATAGATAGTATGTGCTTACATGCATGGAGTGTAAGATAACACAGAATCTTATGTTTCTGTCAAGGTGCAACTGTACAAGAAATTTTATCTCTAGAATACTTTTGATTACTAATAAATTACAATCTAGAGTTTTCCTGAACTCAACTCTAGGCTATGATAAAGAAATGATACCAGATGACTAAATCACTTTTTCTCTAAAATCAAGCCAGACTCAAATAGATAGGATCAGTGCCTCAGAAAGAAGGAAAGAGCAGCACAGATGTGCTGTAGTCACACTCGGAATTGTCTAAAGCTTACAAATAAGCAACACATTTAGTCTTCATTTCTTAGTGACAAAAGCAAGAATTCAAGATTAGAAGTTACTTTTAGTATGTTTGTTTCTGGACCAATAAAATGGCATGTCAGGAAGTACACACAATTGGAAAATTTAAGTTTAAAGAAAGTGGAAGCTATATTTTTCTTTTTTAAAAGATTTATTTATTTGAAAGAGTTACAGCTAGAGAGGGAGAGACAGTGATGCAGTGATCTTGCTTCTGCTGGTTCACTCTGCAATTGACTCCAACAGCTGGAGCTGAGCCACAACAATGCCAGGACCCAGAAGTTTCAATGGGGTTTCTCATGTAGGTAGCAGGGCCCAAGGACTTGCGCTGTCTTCTACTGATTTCCCAGGCCAATAGCAGGGAGCTGGATGGGAAGTGGAGCAACCAGAACTTGAATTGGCACCCATATGGGATGCCACTTTACCCCTGTGCCACGCTGGTCCTATTGTAAGGTATTTAACTCATCTTTTGCTTAAGAGAAGTTACACAAAGTGATGAAGCTTGAGTTTAAAAATGATACTTTTTTTTAGGAAGAAAATCTTATGGTAGCCTGAACATGTATGTATAGGTTTTACATATCATGATAAAATCTGTAACAGGAGATGATCCTAGGAGTAGATTCATCTGTTCTCTTTGAGGTTTAGAAATAAGTGATTTGTTGAACAGAACAAAAATAAATAAATCAGTGTAATAGGTACCATTTCCAAAGGCCAAAAGTTAAGATGTAGGAAAAAATGCAACTTTTTGAAAGGAATTTTCCTTGTATCTCTTTCCAACTTTAGGGGAACTTTTGTTCTGCTGATGTCTGGATTGGCCTGACCTCTCTGTGTGTGTTTCCTTCAGTCCCCTGGGCTGTGCCTTCTGGGTTGCATCTTAAATAGACGGCATTTAGTCCAAGGCTGTTCTGTGCCTCAAAGCGCCAGAGATGGCAGAGACAGCTGGCATCAGATCAGCCTCCTCCTCCTCCTGGCTCATGCGGAGCTGTAAGACCTGGCGTCCGGTCCCAGACTTGCTCTGAGAGGCCGCACCAGCCAGCAGACCTCCTGAGGGCTGAACCGTGCAATTCACATGCTGTCCCTCTCTGGAGCTCATCATACTTTAGGGGATTCCCGCACCGTTCTAGCATCACAGAACTGTGTGATCTTGGACATTTCCCTTGTGTGGTGTGCATAGTATCCATCGAACACCGGTGGCAGGGACCCTCCATGAAGACAGAACCTTCCACCGTAGCCACAGCGGCAAGCACAGCACCTCTGCCCCTGCTCCCCATCCCATCTCCCCAGGGTTCTGTCCCCATCAGTTTACCCAGGAACTTGATCACTTCTTTTTGTCCAAATTGTCACCACCCCTAGACTGGAAAGGGAAGGGGGCATTACCTGTTTTCTTTCAAATTTACAAGTGGTAATTTTGAACATTTATTAGGAATATTCAATACATATTAAATACATATTTATTTAAAATAATACAGTGAATTAAAAGAGTCTGTTTGGACTCAGAAACTGAAATCTTGGTTCTTGGATCAATGCATTTATTGGTAGAAAGATGTCCACAAGTTTAACGACTATAGGGGGCGGGATGTGGGAAGAAGAATAAATGAACATCATCATGTTTCATCCCATTGGATAAGCGTCCTTGGAATGACAAAGTGTTTGTACCACTAGCTTAGAGAGAAATGCACTGACTTCAAGTATGGACCTGAAGACTCTATGTCCTACAGAGTACCCCAGATACCAGGTTTTATGGAAATATTAAAGGGCTATCAATAACTTCCTATGTGTCACATACCCCATACTGTGCCAACTGCCAGAGCTGGACAGTAGAAGGTAGAACATTGCTGCAAGCCACCTGCATGCATTTTTCTGATTTGATACTTCCAGAATATTCCTGCTAATTTGCTCATGTTACTTTTTATACTAGAAATTCCTTAAATGCAGAAAATGTGCTAACCAGGAATATTCCTTTTGGTAGATGTTGAGTAAATATTTTGGATAAATGGAAAGTTGATTCTGATAACCACACATTGCTCTTCAAACGCAATATCTGGTAAGATTCAGGCTCAAATAAAAATTCAGAGTTTATCTCAAAATATTAATATAAGCCACAAAATTGATAGTTTTTTTGTTTTAGTTTTTGGCTGGTAGTGTGACACAGTGCATTAATCGACCACCTATGTCCCTGGCATTCTATATGAACATTGACTGGTTGAAGTTATGATTGCTCCACTTCCTAGCCAGCTCTAGTGTGCATCAAAGGCAATGGAAGGCGACCCACGTGCTTGGGCCCTGACACCCGTGAGGGAAACCTGGATGGAGTACTGTGCTCCTGGCTTCTGCTTGTCCCAGCCCTGGCAGTTGTGTCCATTTAAGGAATGAATCAGTAGATGGAAGATTCATATTCTCTCTCTCTCTTTCATATATATATATATATATATGTGTGTGTGTGTGTGTGTGTGTGTGTGTGTGTGTGTGTATGGCTCTCCTCCTTCTCCTTCCCTTGCCCCTTCCCCTTCTTCTTCTCCCTCTGTGATGCTGGCTTTCAAATAAATAACTCTTAAAAATCCAACCCCGTATTTTATCCCTTGTCATGGAAACTATTCCACGTATAATGGAACAGGTACTGGAGAAAGATGGATTCCTCAGTCTCTAAGCAGAAATTCAGTGAACGGTGGAAGGAACTGCTTTGTTGTGTATTTGCTCCTCGAATTGCAGGAATTTACAAGAGTAGTATCTTGCTGAGAAATATTTTGGATGAAATTAATCTCTTTGGTGAAACATTGAATGAAATCCATCTCTAAGATCCTTGCTGGTTCCTATAGCCCTATTGCTATGTCACTCCCGAGGTTGTGCCAAGCCTTTTTATGAGAATGTTGTGAGGACATGCATGTTGGCATATGATGTGGAAGGTGATGTTTTCAAATATTGAGTATTAATGTGACTTTGGAAACATTTGACTTTACACTAACTTTCTTTAGAGCAATTATATTCTTTAGAAAAAAGACTGATTTTCTCTAATATATTTAAAATATGCACTTGACATTTTAAGTTGTTTTAAAGATATTTGACATTTAAAAATCCCAAACACATAGACTTGCAGTACATATGATGCATTTTAGAAGTATTCCCTCCCCTTTAGTGGAGTTATGAACCCTCATTAATTGACATGATGTGAGCTGTACTCATAATGGTCTTATCTCCCTAATTAGCTTTTCACTGAATTTGCTTTTGTTTTCCTTTGTGTTGGCCATATCTCACAATCATGATTATTACACTGATTCAATAATATTAGTATCTTGAATGACAGTGCAGTAGAAAACATTTTGGATCTCTTTGCAGGTGCACTTCATCCCAGTAATCTCTTGAGAATCAGAAGAATAAGCTTGCTCACTTCTCAGAGTTGTGTTTCTGCCCAGTGAACATGCACCTGGAATATAGACACCCGGCCAGGACTCACTCCCACCTTCCCTCACCATCACTCATCACCATGGACTGACACCAACTGTTTCTTTTCTAATTAAAAATGAAATTGGTTAATTGTCATTACTCTCACACAAAATTCATTTTTCTTCTTCCCTAGAGGACTCACCAAGGGCCGCAGGTGAAAACCTCATGCTTTGGTTTTCCATAGAGGTCACTGGTCAAGGAGGTCTGAGCAGAATGGACTCCACTCCCAGCCAGATCTAGAGACCCAGGTGGTTCCAAACTTGTAAGACCATGATTACCAGCTTGGTCTATTCAGTAAAAATTATGGCAAGAAGCAAGGAACAGAGGGACACATACTGTGGCCACATTCGCTGTCCAGTCATCTCTAATTGATTAACATACAGCATCAGCTTAATTCTCCAAACAACTCATTTTCTGAGTGACAGCACATGAAAATCTGTGTCAAACATGTACCATTCATAGGAGATACCAGGGTTGATACAGAAAAATGGAGAAGGGGAAACAGACCAACTTTACTTTTCCCCTTGCTCTCATTGACTTATTTCAACAATGGCTAGGTTCTTCTTAATGAGAAAGAAGGTGGCATACAAAGATATGACAATACATAGACAACTGAAGATAAACGTGAAATGATATAAAGGAATGGGATCTGTGATGGCACAAGGGTAAGAATTCATCACTGCTTATGGTAGGCTAGAAGTGTGGTTCTAGATTGCCTGTTAGTCAACAGGAGGAGATTCTACCACTGCCAAGATTTGCTGGGTGCCAAAAGTCACGCCATTTCTCCTGAGAAGCAGGCATTTCTCGCAGGGGCTAGAACACGAGACAACAGTGGAAAGGTGGCCTAAGGGCCCTGGCGCATAGACACTCAGAGTTGCTGAAAGGCGCAGGCAGCAGCACGCATCACATCCCCCTTGCACTCAGTGCGAGGGAGCAGCGGCAGTGAGCGTATCAATCACACATTGAGCTGGCGCCGCCACTCACTAGGCTAATCCTCTGCCTTGCGGCGCCGGCACACCGGGTTCTAGTCCCGGTTGGGGCGCTGGATTCTGTCCCGGTTGCACCTCTTCCAGGCCAGCTCTCTGCTGTGGCCAGGGAGTGCAGTGGAGGATGGCCCAAGTGCTTGGGCCCTGTACCTGCATGGGAGACCAGGAGAAGCACCTGGCTCCTGCCATCGGATCAGCGCGGTGCGCCGGCCGCAGCGTGCTGGCCGTGGCAGCCATTGGAGGGTGAACCAACGGCAAAAGGAAGACCTTTCTGTTTGTCTCTCTCTCTCACTGTCCACTCTGCCTGTCAAAATAAAAAATAAAAATAAAATAAAAATAAAAATCACACACTGAGCTCTCGGGTTGACCTGCTCTTCCTCACAGCCCACTTCTGCCAATACGAGGCTCCATTCTTTTGCACTCCAGTATTAGTGAGTCCATTCCACTCCAACTGTTTGAAGATAGGATAGGTATACACTTTGTCTCTATTTGTGTGTGCTGAGCTACCCAGACCTTCAAATTGGAGTCCTATGACATTGTTTATAAGAACATTGAGCATGCTGTTAATTTTTCCAGAATGGTTATCATTTCACCATGTCCTGTCATGACCATGGTTTCTTAAATAAAATGCATTAATAAAAGAGAACGTAGGGCTCTGGGATGGTGGCACAGTGGGTTCAGCCACCACCGATGATGCCAGCATCCCATACGAGTGCCAGATTGAGTCCCAGATCCTCCATTTCTGATCCAGCTGCCTGCAAATGCTGCAGAGAAAACTGTAGAAAACACCCTGCGTGCTTCAGTCCCTGCAGCCCACCTGAAAGGCTGCGTGGAGTTCTGGGTCCTGCCCCAGCCATTGACGTCATTTGGGGAGTGAAGCAGTAGATGGAAGATATATATTACTCTCTGTCTCTACCTCTCTCTCTTACTCTGAATTTCAAATAAATAAATCAGTACATTAATATTTTTAATGAGAACACGAAACTGTTCTAAAGTGCTTCCACACTAATTTTTGTCTAAACTTATAATAGTGGAACCTAAAACTTCAAAATGGAAAATTAACAAATGAAATAAGCCTTAACAATGCTTTTTTAAGATTTATTTATATATTTGAAAGATAGAGAGAGGGAGATCACTTCCATCCACCTGTTCACACCTCCAAGTGGTTGCAATGGCCAGGGCTGAGCCAGGACCAAGTGAGGAGCTGAGAGCCTCCTTTGGGCCTCCCACATGGGTGATAGGGGCCCAAACACTTGGAACAGATTCTGCGGTTTCCCAGGCCATCAGCAGGGAGCTGGGTTAGAAGCGGAGCAGCTGGGGCACAATCTGATGCCCGTAGGGGATACTGGCAACGCAGGCAGTGCTTTACCCACCTTATCACAATGATGGTCCTTTGACAACAGCTTTTGTTCAATATATTTTTGGAATATAATAAAAAATGTTTTGTTAGTAAATACTAATTTTGGTTTTCTATTAAAGTATTTCACCTTGCACTAATATTCTCTTGTTATCATCAATCTCAACCTCACCAATGTATTTCACTTTTTGGAGGGTTTTCTGTTATGTATGTATGTATGTATTGTTACAAATTTTTATACTTTTTAATTTTTGATTAGTTTCTAAGGTTTACTATGTTTTTTTAACTTTTATTTAATGAATATAAATTTCCAAAGTACAGCTTATGGATTACAATGGCTTCCCCCCCCCCCCATAACTTCCCTCCTACCCACAACCCTCCTGTTTCCCGCTCCCTCTCCCCTTCCATTCACATCAAGATTCATTTTCAATTCTCTTTATATATAGAGGATCAGTTTAGCATATATTAAGTAAAGATTTCAACAGTTTGCACCCACATAGAAACACAAAGTGAAAAACACTGTTTGAGTACTCGTTATAGCATTAAATCTCAATGTACAGCACATTAAGGACAGAGATTTAATATGATTTTTAGATACAATTATATACACTCTGTCTCTATTTGTAATAAGGTAATAATAAGGTAGTAATGATATTACCTTCCTCCTTCATTTCCTCCCTTCTCCTCCTTCCCCCACCCTCTTTTTTTCTCCCTTTTTCTTTTTTGTTTTTGAGATACACTATATTTTAAATTTAAATACAGTAAATAGCCTTAATACTTCACTAAATAAGAATTTTAACATGTAAAATGCAGAAAGACCCTAGATTAATGGGAATATAGATAATGGCTATAGACAATAATTGAATGGAAAAATTACCATTTCACACATATACAGTAACTTTTAAAATAATCACAGATTATTAATACTGCAGTAGTATAACATTCTTGACCATTTGGTTTGACAAAATTATAAAAGTTTTACAAAACCATATTTGCAGCAACACCGATACACAAAGACAATTCTCTTTTTTCTCTTTTTTTAATATTTTTAAATTTTAGCTCCCACATATATGGGAAAATGTGTAGTAGTTGTCTTTCTGGGTCCGACTTATTTCACTCAATATGATGTCCTCCCTTTGCATTCATTTTGCTGCAGATAGTAGAATTTCATCCTTTTTATAGCTGAATATTCCATTGTGCGTATATATATATATATATTTATTTATTTGTGTGTTTGTGTATGTGTGTGTGTGTGTGTATATATATATATATATATATTTCTTTATCCATTCATCTGATGATGGACCCCTTGTTTCCAAATTTTGGCTGTTGTTGAACCATGCCTGCATGGGGGTACAGATATTTCTTTGATATATTGTATCCAATGTATTTTAAAGTTCAATGTTTGAGACAATTACAGCTTTGCATCCAGCTGTAACTTATTATATGGAGAACTTCAGTGTATCCTTTACCACTTTCTCCAATGCTGACATCTTAACCTATTAGAATACTTCAAAAAGTCTGTGAAAATGGAATTAAAATACATTTATTTCAGTGCAAAAAATCAAAATTTATGCATAACTTTTTCATAATACTTATTTTTAAATATTTATTTGGAAGCCAGTGAGAGAGAGAGAGAGATAGGGACACACACACATACACACAGAAAAGAGGCAGAGAGATAGAGAGATCTTCCATCTGCTAGTCAGCCAGGGCTGGGCCAGAAGCCTGGAACTCCATCCAGGGCTCCCACATGAGTGACATGTGTTCAAGGATTTGGGGCACCGTCTGCTGCTTTTCCTGTGCACATTAGCAGGAAGCTGGATCGGAAGAGGAGCAGCTGAGCCTTGAAGTGCTCACGTGGTATTGCTGCATCACGACACTGGCCCCAATACAATTTCATGAAGTTTTTGAAGATGCTTTGTGTGCGTGGGTTTCAAGGCTTTCTGCGCCAAAAGAAACATTTAATTAATTTTTTCCAGGAACTTTATTTAACCTAGAAATCTTTTATTTAATGAATACAAACTTCATGCATACAAATTTAGGAAGACAGTAATTCTCCCCAGCCTACCCACCCTCCCGCCTGCGCTCCCACATTTCTTCCTCCTCCCTCTTCCATTCTCATGCTAATTTTAAACAAAGATCTCTCTTCAATTAACTTTGTATGCATAATATTAATCCTACACTAAGTCAAGGGTTCAAAAAATATATATGAAACAAAGCTGTTCCTAAACAGTGAAGGCAAGGGCTGTTCAGAATGATCACATCTCAAAATGTGAATTTCACTTCTCTAGGTTACCTCTTAGGAACTCTATTAGTTACCTCAGATCAGGGACAACATATGGTACTTGTTTTTTGAGAACTATTTACTTCACTAAATATAATAGTTTCCTGTTGTATCTATTTTGTTGCAGATGACAGGATTTCACATTTTTTACTGCTGTGTAGTATTCCATGATGTACATAAAACAAATTCTTTATCAGTCCTCAGTAGATTGATTCCATATACTGATTCCAGTAGTTGATTCCATATTTTAGCTGTTGTGAATTGAGCTGCAATAAACATGGGGGTACAGATAACACTTTCATGTGTTGACTTCATTTCCTTTGGGTAAATTCTCAGGAGGGGTTTACTGGGTCATAGGGTAGATTGATACCTGTGAGGTATCTCCATACTGTCTTCCACAGTGGCTGTACCAGTTTACATTCCCTCCAACAGTGGATTAGGGTACCTTTCCTCTACATCATCACCAGCATTTGTTGTTTGTTGATGTCTGTATGACAGCCATTCTTCCAGGCGTGAGGCGAAACCTTGTTGTGGTTTTGACTTGCATTTCCCTGATGGCTAGTGATCCTGAGCATTTTTTCATGTGTCTGTTGGCTTTTTGAATTTCCTCTCTTGAAAAATGCCCATTCAAGTCCTTTGCCCATTTCTTAACCGTTTGTTTTGTTGTTGTTGAGCTTTGTGACCTCTTTATAGATTCTGGATATTAATCCCTTATCAGTAGCATAGTTTGCAAAGATTTTCTCCCATTGTTTTGGTTGCCTCTTCACTTTGCTAAGTGTTTCTTTGGCAGTGCAGAAGCTATTCAATTTGATGTAATCTCATTTGTCATTTTTGACTTTAACTGTGCTCTTGGGGTCTCTTCCAACAAGTCTTTGCCTATGCCAATGTCTTGCAGGGTTTTCCCAATGGACCTTAGTAATTTGATGTTGATGGGCCATAGGTTTGTCATTGATTTAGGTCTTTGATCCATTTTGAGTGCATTTTTCTGTAAGGTATAAAGTAGAGGTGGCTTCAAACTTCGTGCAGAAATCCAGTTTTCCCAGCCCTGTTTGTTGAAGACACTACCCTTGCTCCAGGGATTGTTTATAGCTTCTACTGCCCATTTTGAAATATTCAACCAGTTGTCAAAATCATAGTTACCCTACTGTGCTGTAGAATATTAGAAGTCATTCGTTCCTATCCAGTTGCACCCAGTACCCATTAACCATCCTGTCTCCTTCCTCCCCTCCACAAACCCTTCCCCCGCCTCCACAAACCCTTCCCAGTCTCTGGCAACTCCTATTCTATTCCATATTTCAATATCAAATTTTTTGCTTCCACATATAGATAAGAACATATACCATTTGTCTATCTGTGCCTGACTTGCTTCACTTAATATAATGTGTCCTGCTTCCATTCATGTTGTTTCAAATGACAGAACTCCATTCTCTGTGGACTGAATGATATTCCATGATGCATTTATACTTCACTGTGTTATGTATTCATCAGCTGATGGACTCCTAGGTTGGGTTCATGTCTTGCCTGCAGTGACTCATGCTGCCATAAACACATGAGTGCAGATGTCTTTATGTAAGAAAATGAAAATATATTTTCGGGTGTCTGTACCATTTTATGTTCCCACGAGAAACCTGTGAGCCATCATTTTTCCCTGTAATCTTGCAAGAATTTGATGTTGTCACTATTTTTTTTTAATTTCAGCCATTCTGATAGGACTTTAGTCATATTTCTCTGTGGTTCTAATTTGCATTTCCCTAAAGCCTAATGATGTTGAACCTTTTTTATGTTCTGATTTCCCATCTGTATAGCATTCAGGTGATATGATTTTTTTTATATTTTTTGCCTATTTTCCAGCTGGATTGTTTTTATTTTACTGTTGATCCTTAAGTGTTCATATTGTTTATTCTTGATACTTGACCTTTGTCAGGTACATGGTTTTCAAACATTTTGTCCCACTCTGTAGCATAAAATTTGATCCTTTTAACATGGTCTTTCATACAGAAAAGAAAGGTATTAATTTTATGTAGTCCAATTCATTAATTTTTTCTTCTCCTTTTTTAAAATTTATTTGACAGATAGAGTTATAGACAGAGAGAGACAGAGAGAAAGGTCTTCCTTCCATTGGTTCACTCCCCAGATGGCCGCAATGGCCAGAACTGCGCAAATCAGAAGCCAGGAGCCAGGCACTTCTTCCTGGTCTCCCATGCAGGTACAGGGACCCAAGCACTTGGGCCATCCTCCATGCCCTTCCGGGCCACAGCATAGAGCTGGACTGGAAGAGGAGCAACTGGGACTATAACACAACACCCATGTGGGATGCCGGCACTGCAGGCAGAAGATTAACCTAGTGAGCCATGGCGATGGCCCTAATTTTTGCTTTTCTGAAATATAACTTTAGAGTGAAGTCTAGGAACTTTACCTAATATTATAACCTAGAGATTTCCCTCTTTTTCCCCTGTAATTCTTAGTTTTACATTTTATACTTGTTTTTCATATTGAGTTAGTTATGTACCATACCAGACTGAGGACTGAGGTGTTTTTTTTTTTTTTTTCTCCTGTTGACGTACAATTGTTCTATCAAGATTTGTTGAATTCTTCCATTGGACTATGTTTATACCTTGCCAGAAATAATTTGGGCAAGACAGTTCTGTATTCTGGTTCATTGATCTATATGTTTACCCCTTTGCCAATCTACCAATATTTTAGCTTACTGATTATTGTAATTATAAAATAAGTTTTGAAGCCAGTAGATTGATTTCTTATATTTCACTATTTCTTATTCAAAATTATTTGAACTGTACTAATATTTTGTTTCCCTCTTATGAAGTTTAGAAGAATATTTTCTTTGGATAATTTTGAATAATATTGTCTCTATCTACAAAAATCTTTCTTGAATTTCTGATGGAAATTGTGTTAAACCTGTATATCAAGATGAAAACTGATTACTTCACAATACTGAGTCTTTCTATCTATTAACCAAAAATGTATCCTTTTAAAAAATATTAATATAAAGATAACAAATTCAATGTATTTCATGTATGCAATTATAAAAGATAGACATACTTGGCTCCGCTCCTCATCATTCCTTCAACTCCCTCCTTCTTTCCTTTCATTTTTCCTTTAATTTTTTGTAATAACTTTTTTTTTGCATTTAACATACAGTTTTAAGAGCATAATGATATGTCCCACGACATTGTCCCTCACTCATTCCCACCCTTTCTCCTCCTCTTCTTATTTTTCTTGTAAGTTTTATAATGACATTTTAATTTTCTTTATAATCGCAAGATTAACAATCCACTAAATGAAGAATTCAATAATAGCAAGTAGAAAAACCACTGTTCCTCAGTAGTATAAGCAAAGGCTACAAGCAATAATCAAATCTCAACATGTCTATTTCTTTCATATATATTACATACTATTACTCTGTAAATTAATTACCTCAAAGCAGGGAAAGCATGCTATTTGTCTTTTGGGGACTGGCTTGTTTCACAAAGAATAATAGTCTCTAGGGGCTGTCGCCATGGTGCACTAGGTTAATCCTCTGCCTGAGGCACTGGCATCCCATATGGGCACTGGTTCTAGTCCTGGTTGCTTCTCTTCCAGTCCAGCTCTCTGCTGTGGCCTGGGAGGGCAGTGGAGGATGGCCCAGGTTCTTGGGCCCCTATACCCGCAGGGAGACCAGGAAGAAGCGCCTGGCTCCTGGCTTCTGATCAGCACAGCTCCTGCCATTGCAGCCACCTGGGGAGTGAACCAATGGAGGGAAGACCTTTCACTCTCTCTCTCTCTCTGCAACTCTGCCCATAAAATAAATAAATAAAATATTTAAAGAAGAAAAGAATAATAGTCTCTAGTTGGATCTGTTTTGTTGCAAAAGAAAGGATTTCATTCTTTTTTTATGATTGAATAGTATTTGATCATGTATATATACCATAATTTCCTTATCTACTGTTAATGACCACCAGGTTGATTCCAAGTCTCAGCTATTGTGAGTTGAGCTGCTATAAATATGGGGGTGGTGGTTACAAATGACTCTTTGATTTGCTGATTTCATTTCATTTGGTTAAATTTCCAGTGCTGGAATGGATGGTTCCTGTGGTAGATCTATTTTTTGATTTCTGAGGAATCTCTTTAATGTCTTCCATAGTATTTGTACCAGCTTACATTCTAACCAAAGTGGACTATATCTTGGACCTGGATATTAATCATTTGTCATATGTACAATTTACAAATATGTTCTTCTGTATATCAGTTGCCTTTTCACTTTGTTGATTGTTTCCTACACTCTACATAAGCTTCTTAGTTTGCTGTAATCTGGTTTGTCTATTTTTACCTTAATTGCCTTATTTGGTTATTGATCTATTTAGGTTTTCTATGTCTTCATGACTCAATTTTAGTAGATTATCTAATTATATATTATATATTATATAGATTATCTATCAGAAATATGTCTAATTATTGTAGATTTTCCAATTTGTTGCCATATAGCTGTTTATAGTAATTCCTGGTGATTCTTTTTGATTATGTGGTATCTATTGTAACATCTCCTTTTTCATCTCTGATTTTGTTAATTTGTATCTTCTCCCTTTTTTGACTAGTTGAATTGTGTATAAATTTTGTTTGCTGCCTACAAGAAACATAACTCACCAACAAAGAAATACATAGTAAAAGGATGGAAAAAGATATTCCATGCTAACAGAAAGCAAAAAGAACAGGAATAGCCATCCTAATATCAGACAAAATAAACTTTTACACCAACACTATTAAAAGAGACAAAGACAGGCATTACATAATGATTAAGGAATCAGTTCAACAGGAAAATGTGACTTAATTAGATGTATATGCACTGAATGCCAAGGGACCTGGCTATTTAGAAGCAATTTTTATAAGATTTTTATTTATTTATTGGACAGGTAGAGCTACAAACAGTAAGAGAGAGAGACAAAGAGAAAGATCTTCCATCCATTGCTTCACTCCCCAAATGGCTGCTAACTGGCTCTGTGTTGATCCGAAGCCAGGAGCCAGGTGCTTCTTCCTGGTCTCCCATGCGGGTACAGGGGCCCAAGAACCTGGGCCATCCTCCACTGCCCTCCCAGGCCACAGCATAGAGCTGGACTGGAAGAGGAGCAACCAGGACTAGAACCGGCACCCATATGGGATGCCAGCACCACAGGTGGAGGATTAACCTAGTGTGCCACGGCACTGGCCCCTAGAAGCAAGGCTAATGGAACTAAATGGAGACAGAGACTCCACTACAATAATAATGGGCGACTTCAACACTCCAATTTCACTGATGGACAGATTTACTTGACAAAAAAATCAAAAAAGCAGAGATAATCTACACTATTGACCAAGTGGACCTAATTGATATCTACAGAACATTTCATCCCACAGCTGCAGAATACACATTCTTTTCATCAGTACATTGAAATTGCTCTAGATTGACCATATGGTAGGCCATAAAGCAGATCTCCACAAATTAGAAAAGGAAATTATGCCATGTATCTTTTCTGATTACAATGGAACGAAGCTAGAAATTAACAACTTAAGAAATTCTCGAAAATTGCAAACACATGGAGACTGAACCACATGCTCCTTAATGAGTAGTGGGTCATAGAAGAATGCAAACATTAAATAAAACAATTCCTAGAAATGACGAAGATGATAGCACAACTAATCAAAAATTTTGGAATACAGGGAAAGCAATGTAAAGAGGCAAGAACCTATATCAAGATATTGGAAAGGCACCAAATAATTGATCTCACAATGTATCTCAGGTTTGTAGAAAAATAAGAACAAAGCAAACCCAAAATTAGTAGGAGGAAAGAAATAATAAAACATTAGAGAAGAAATAAACAAAATTGAAACAAAAAGAGTGACACATCTCTTCATATGTTAGATTTTTTTTTTCTTTCTTCAGCATTGTGTAGTTGTCAATGTGCAGTCTTGAACATGATTTGTTAGATTTACATCTAAGATTTACATTTTGGTGTTGCTGCAAATGATGTATTTTTAATTTATGGCCATGTGTTCATTTCTAGTCTGTAGAAATGCAGTCCGCTTTTGTGTATTCATTGTGTATCTCGTGCGTTTGCTTGCCTCAGTATAATCTGTAGGGTTTTTTCTAACATCCTTTGTATTTTTCTCTAGGCAGTAATGGCATATGAAAGCAGTAACAGTTCTGTTTCCTCCTTTCTTACATGTGTGGATTTATGTCCCTTCCTGGCCTTTTTGCCTTAGTAGGACCTTTAAACACAGCTGAGCAAGACTGGTAAGGTCAGACATCTTGAGAGAAAAATTTTGTCTTCCATAATCCAGTGAAAAGTTATCTGGAGGCTTTTGGTGGCTGTTTGTCAAACAGATAAGTTTTCCATCATTCATATTTGACTGACAAATTTTCTTATAACTCTTTAATTTTTCAGATTCTGTTTAATACGTAAGTCTTACATGTAGATATTCTGAGTTTTAATTTTGTCAACTGTTGACATGGCAGATGACATTGATTTAAAGTATGAAATTATCCTTGCATCCTTGAATAAGCACCATTGAGCCATGCTATACAAATCAGCAGTATAGAACTCTCATTTTCTCTTAATTTTTAGGATTTTTCATCTATATTCATGAGAGACATCAATATCTTATTTTTCCCTTTCGTGCTTCTTTATTCTCTGTACTTTTCCTGGCTTTGGTATTAAGGTGTCCTAGTATGCTCCATAGCCAGCTAGTCTAATACCATATACTAGGAGGCGACAGAAATTGTTTTTCCTATGTTTCTGGAGGCTGGGTGTCTGAGAATTGATTGCCAGGATGATCTCTTCCTTCTCACTGCATGTTTATGTGACCTTTTATGACCTTTCCTCATTGCCTGACCAAGCTGGGGGGCAGGGCAGTGGGTATGGGGAGAGAGACCACGTGGGAGATTTCTTGCTCTTCTTGTAAGCAAACTGGTTCTATCAGATAATGCCCCCATCATTTAGTCCCCACTTACCCTTAATTAAATTCTGAAAATTCTATTTTGAAATATAGTCACATTTAAAGTGAGAACTTCAACACATACGTTAGTAGGGGAGGCACAGTTCAGTTCATGTGAGAGGGTGATGTCACCAATAAATGCAGGAGTAGGTGCTGTAGAGCAGTGTGTTACACTGAGGCACCTGTATCCCTGCTCGGGAGCTGATTAAGTCCTGGCTGTCCCGCTTCAGATCCAGCTTCTTGCTGATGTGTCCTGGGAGGCAGCAGAGGCTAGATCAACTACTGGGTTCTTGCCATCTACATGGGAGACCTGGGCAGAGTTTCAGGCTCCCGGCTTGTACCTTACCCAGCCATGATGTTGCAGGCCTTTGGGGAGTGAGCCAGAGAGTGGAAAATCAATTTTACTTGCTGTCTTGCTCTTCCATAGAGGTAGATGAAAACAAAAACAAAAAAAATTAACAAATATAGACAACTATTGTATCCACTTATAATTTCTGGAAGAGTGTGTAGAATTTTTATTAATTATTTAAATATTAGATGGACATCACCAGTAAATAATTTGGGTCTAGAGGTTTCTTTTTGGGGAATTTTAGTAACTGATTATTTACAATATCAGTTTTCTAGTAGATAAGTTATGTGGTAGTTTGTGCTTTTTGAGAGAGTGCCCCTGTCTCCTCGTTTGTCAGATATATGTGTTCCAGTTTTCAGTTATCCTCTTAGGAATTTTTGATGTCTTCCAAGTCTTTATTTTGTTTTATTTTTATTATTAGTTTTGACAGGCAGAGTTAGGCAGTGAGAGAGAGAGAGAGAGAGACAGAAAGGTCTTCCTTCCATTGGTTCATTCCCCCAAATGGCCACTATGGCCAGCGCACTGCGCCGATCCAAAGCCAGGAGCCAGGTGCTTCCTCCTGGTCTCCCATGCGGTTACAGGGCCCAAGCACTTGGGCCATCCTCCACTGCCTTCCCGGGCCACAGCAGAGAGCTGGACTGGAAGGGGAGCAACCGGGACTAGAACCCGGGGTGCCAGCGCTGCAGACAGAGGATTAGCCTAGTGAGCCGCGGTGCCGACCCCAGTCTTTATTAATATTGGTGATGTAATTTTGCGTATCGAGTATCTGTACTTTCTGCAGCCTGCACATCTCCCCTCCCTCTCTGTTAGTCTTGCTGTGTGTTTGTCAGTTTTATTGATCGTTCCAAAGAATCAGCTCTTCATTTTATTGTTTTTCTCTATTTTCAAATCCACTGATTTCTGTGCTTGCTTTTCCTGGTTTGTTTTGCCTTCTGTTTGCTTAAGATTTATTTTACTCCTTTTTTTCAGAAGGCCTTGAAAGAGAGACTTGGATTATTGATTTGATAGTTATCATCTTCCTAATGTATGTTTTCAGTGCAACTAATCATCCTTTGAGCATTGCTTAGCTGCATCCTATAAATTTTCAGTTCAGTGCATATTTTTATTTCCTGATCTTCCTTTTTGTTCCATGGGTTATTTAGGGCTGTGCTGCTCAACTTCCGATTGATTGGGGATTTTCTAGTCATTTGTCTGTTATTGATTTCTAATTTTATTTCAATATAGTCAGAGAATACAATGTATAATTTCAATTTTTTTAGATTTATTTATTAATTTGAAAGGCTGGGTTAGAGAGGGAGGGAGGGGGGAGGGAGAGAGAGATCGACTGATCTTATATATGGTAGTTTTCTTTCCAAATAGCCCAGGCCGAAGCCAGGAGTCAGGAGCTTCACCCAGGTCTTTATGTGGGTGCAAGGTCCAAGCACTTGGGACATGCTTCAACGCTTTCCCAGGGACATTATCAGGGAGCTATATTGGAAATGGAGCAGCCAGGACATGAAGCAAAGAACACATGGGATGCCAGAATCTCAGACAGCGGCTTACCAAACTGCACCACAACTCTGACCCCATCAATTCTTTCAAATGTGCTAAAGCTTGTTTCACGGCCCAGGATACGGCAAATCTTGGCACATGTTCTCTGGACCCCTGAAGGAAACATGCATTTTGCTCTTGTGTGGAATGGTGTGTGAATGTTGATTGAATCCTGTTGGTGGGTGCTGTTGATAAGTTCTGAAGCTTTGGTGTTTTTCCATCACAGAAGAATCTAAATTCTGTGTCTCTAATTTTCATTTCTAGATCGATCTTTGCTTTTCTGAATTGTCTCCCATTTTGCATTAGGGAGCCACACACCACAGTGTCTGCTTGAAAAACAGATGATGTGTGCTGGCTGTCTTCCATTGGGTTGCTTAGGTCCATGTTTCTGAACCGTCTGAGAATGGTCTGAGCTGGTGCCCAACGGGAAAAATTAAAAATAATTAAACAGATGACAAGTGTTAGGGGATAGGATGAACATAAGAGTCGAGAACAGTTCGAGGGCAGGTGGGAATCCACACAGTACTACGTGTTGTAGCAGTGAAAAGATCACCCGAGACATGAGGGGAAAGAATCCGCATGGTGCTGTGCGTGGAACATCTCAAAAGGGCAAGAACTGAGACAGAGAGGAGAAGCAAAGGGAGGGCGAGAAAGGAGACACTGGGCCTCCAGGGTGGAGGTGGCGTTCTCGAGATGGCAAGGTGGGCCAGATCCTACCACGTGGGCTTCTGGGGACTCGATTGGGAAGAGCTCTCGTAGCACACAGACTTCAGAGTTGATCACCCTTCCACAGCTCCCAGCTAGTGGGCCCTGCTTTTGCTGTGCAGGGCTCCCATTCCCATCTTCCGGTTCTCCACCCAGCAACACTGACAGCTTCACACATGGGACTTCAGGAACTAACTCCATGATTTCCACTTATTTCATATCTGAAGTAATAATTTTCCACACAGTCATTCATTCTTTGCTATTTATATTTTAAGAAAATGAATTCAAAATTACTTGGCACCAAAACATGCTTATTTTTTAATCCATTTTTCCAGAACTTTTTCAATTTTAAAGACTTATTTACTTATTTGAGAGGAGAGTTACAGAGAGGCAGAGGCAGAGGGAAATCTTCCATCCACTGGTTCACTCCCCACATGGCTGCAATAGTGGGAGCTGAGCCAATCTGAAGGAGCTAGGAGCTTCCTCTGGGTCTCCCAGGTGTGTGCAGGGACCTAAGGACGTGGGCCATCCTCCCCTGCCTTCCCAGGTGCATTGTCAGGAGTCGGATCGAAAGTGGAGCAGCTGGGTCTTAAACCAGCGCCCATATGGGATGCTGGCACCACAAGCAGCAGCTTTACCCACTTTGCCACAGCACCCGCTCCATTTTCCAGAACTTTTTAAGTACTCTAGTATGTTGAGGAAAGAAATAACATGTCATAGGTGGGGGTAGCATTAGTAGAATTATTCTGTCCTTAAATGGGATCTCATTTTTATGTTTTAGCTCACTGATCTTGCCATTTTATTAATCTGTTGTTCTTTCGTTATTTTGCCATGATAAATCCTAGTGATTAGGTCCAGCGCCTTGGCTCTGCAGCCTCCACCAGCTGTAATGAGGTATTTAGTGCCGCAGAATGACTGACAAGCCAGACTCCTCCTGTCAGGAATGAACTTCTTTCAGGTTGATTCTTTATGCATCACACCTTGGTGTTCAGGCTGTGCTAAACCTCATGTCTGTAGATGAACCCACTTAATTAGCAAACTTTAGGTAATTTATAAATTGATGAAGCCTCTCTTTGACCTTTGGAAAAGCTGTTAGTTTTTAAAGTATTTTGCATATTATTATATGAGTTTACTCATCCAGAACTGTGACTTTATTATCAGTAAAACTTGTAATTATATCCAAACATTGTGAAAAATATTTCTTAGAATCTAAAAGATATGTTTTGGAAAACAAATATTAATTTATTTAGCCTCTGCTCAAGGTAGTAATTGGTTTTTATTTATCATGCAAAGAAACTGCAGTTTTTGGGTGGGGATATTGAGAGTAAGTAGGTTAAGTATTAGACGTGACGACTCTGATAATTTAGGAAGGAAAGGATGAACTGAAAAGCAAGTGCACTGTCACGCTGTCCTGTGTCATTTGTGGAGTGGTGACTTTGCTCTCCGAGTCTTCCACATACTCCCTAATTCAGGGGTGTATTGAATCAGTCCTTCATGAAGGGGTTTTCTCAACCTTATTTAAATAAGCAGACTCTCATACTTGAAAGTGCTTAATTTCAACTCCATAGCAAAACCATACTGTGTGGATAATCTAGTTGTTTAAAGGTATACTTAAATGGACCACGGTTAAGAGTTACTCAGACTTCACCAAATAAGCTTCATTAACAAATTCATGCTTTTTAACTTTTATGTGTTTAATTCAAATCTATTGAAGTACATGCATTTTTTTTTATTTAGATTATCGGGATTTCAGCTCCCCTCCTCTCTGGTGAGCACGGGATCTATCCTCACTCTGTGGTTCACTACCGACTTTGCGGTGAGCGCCCAGGGATTCAAAGCACTGTATGAAGGTAGGAGACTGGCTGCTGCACACACACATTTTCCGTTTAAATGACTGAACTCTCTCGGTACTCTGGCTTTACCATTTTAATGAAAGTTAGCTGCTGACTCCCACATGGCTGCATGATGTAAACGTTTGGCATTTTTGTAATAGATTGACAATAAGGTAACACCATTTGCTAAGGTTTCCAAACTTGCTAGCACAGCATACTTAGACTTTTACTGGTAGGGGTTTTCTTGATTGGGTTTTCTAATTGTTAGTATGTACTGGAGAGGTTTTGAATCTTTTGAATACAAACTACTTGTACCCCTAGGTGCTGCCGAGTTCGTTTTTAAGCCAGAGTTTTATTACATTTTTTGTTGAACAGTACTACTGCTAGCTAGTGTTTAAGTAACACGAATTTCCTTGGAGGAGTTTTTGTTGACCAAGTTGAAGTTGCTCACTGAGAAATGCAATTTGATTTTACTTTTGCGTGACCCCTGGAAAGCATAGGGATTTTATTTTGTTTCTGTGTCTGTAGGTGTTGTGCTGAGATACTTTTGGGGTCTTGCTATTATTGAGATGCTTTTTGGTGGAAATTAATAAGAACAATCATAGATTGAACTTTGAAAGAGCAAATGATCATTTCAAACACTAGATTTTAAGAAGCTGAACTTGGAATACCTTCTGTGTAAAATCTGGAGTCTGTTTACTTTGGTCTTGTTTTTCATACAGATTTTAAATTTTATTCCACATTGACGATTGAAAAAGCTATTGTTTTTAACAAAAATTAACTCTAGAGATTGTGAACACAATAAACAAAAATTATGGGTGGGAGCATAGCTCAATTCTGTTTACAATGTACAAAGTGTACTTTGCATATTGTTCTCTGGAAAAGTCAGGGGAAAATTATACTTTCTGGAAAGTTAAAGTCTACATGTTCTTTGTGCAACTGAACTTAACTGCAGCACAACTACCAGAAAATAGAACTGGGAATGTTCTCTTCCCAGACATAGAAGCAAACAGGTGCATCCTTTTATTTGCTGTATGTGTGGAATGGTGCCGAGGATAGGGTGCCCTTCACCTCTGATGTCTTGCAGGTCATATGTTTCTACATAAACCAGTACCAGGGGCTATAATGAGTTAATCACATTTAAGTTTATTACTGCCGATCATGGAATACATTAATATTTTTGAAGAACAGGCTAATTTAAGAAAAACAAGTGCCATTAGTTTTATACTTGCTTATTCCTGTGTACTGCTTCTTATAAAGCCTCGATTCACATAACTTTTTCTTTTTGCTTAACATTACGTATCTCTAAAGCTATGCATGTGAAGCGTGCATACATCCAATTAACATGATACAATGTTTACTCAGAAGAGAGATAACCGTTCCACATGCGAGAAACCTGGGCAGTTTCTTACCTTTCCTGATGAATTTGATACTTAAGCATGCTCCGCTAAGTTCCCTAAAATTGCTGTGCAAACTGTGGACGTTGGATATTCTGTCAGATCTTTGGGGTTGATGCTGCTGTGTTAAGTGGTTGTAATGATGATGAAGATTAGAGTCATTGTTCCTGTTGGAATATATTTAGGAAAACAAGCAAGGATCAATTGTGTGGTTTAGATTGTTAATAATAATACATTATAGTCATATTTACAAATAAATGTATTTCAGAAGGAAATACTATTGAAATATAAAATTGATTTGTATGTCAAAATCATTTCTCCATTATACTTCCTGAGCAAATTAATTTGTACAATCTAGAGAAAAAAGTTAATTTTCAATTAAATGGAAGATTTAACAAGTAGAGAATTCATATAGAGAAAAGTAAGGTCTTCATTGTAAGCGCCAACACCAACCACTTTATTAGTAGTATCCCATGCCACGGTTCCCCAGAGGTTTTAGATAACTGTAAATTTCCAAGACCAGTGTCCTGGGTAAAGTGAGACTTCATGGAGAGCAGTGCATAGAATATACAAATGGACCTATCCAATGTGTGTGTGTGTGTGAGTGTGTGTGTGTGTGTATGGAGAACAGATCCACTGATTGTGGTCAGAGAAATACTTAGAATTGTTTTGGAACCAGAACATTATTCTTTCAGAAATTCAGATGTCCTTTCTTCCCACTAATTTTTATTTTGAAGAGACTGTCTATCAAGCAATTTACATGAGCCAAGTAAAATAATAAAATTTTGATGCCATATTCTAGAATTCTAGAGGAAATTGAATTTAGATATGAAATACTAAATCAACTTTTAAAAAATAATTTCCTGTAGCCCTTAAAGAAGTACTGTTTTCTTCCAGTTAAATTGGGGATTTGTTTAGTATCACAAGATTGTCATTTAAATTTTAAGTGCATTGAATTGAGAGACTCTTCTAAATGTCTAAGATCTGTCTAGACAACTTGGGTAAGGGACATACTATACGCACTGAGTTCAAGTATTTTCTGGCAGTGTTTTGCCAAAGGTGTTATTTACATAAATTGTTATTCACAAACGATATTATGCTGTATAATGATGGGAATGATAAAGTTAAATATTTAAATGTGTTTAGTCATTGGATTTAGCTCTCGAAATGTCTATAAATTTCACACCAATGTTGCTCACATATAGTATTTGGATTTCTGACAAAGGATTCTTTCAGGAGCTTAGAGAATTTATACATTGTTAGTGAAATCAACATGCTTTAATTTATGAATACAGAATAACGTTGAAGTTGCTTCGAGTGTTTTGTAATGTTATTTGTTAGTTCTATTAGTGAATATTCTTGTAAATGAAATAACTTCATAATTCTCTGATAAGTTTATGATAGTCTCAAGGTTATATAATTTATAGTAAGATGGGTTTCTATCAAAATTCCTGTATGTGCCCACTTTTGAATTACTCAATACAGAAATTACACTTATTTATACTTTTCTATCTTCTTCTTTCAAGATCTCAATTACTTAAAACTATTTAGTCATCAGTGTAGCGATGTTCCGAGAAGCTAATCATCTAGGAAGTCAGAGACTGACTTCCAGTGTTAGACTTGAGGCAGGAACCACAGTGTGTCTGTGTTGTGATCTAGAACTTCCAGTGTTAGACTTGAGGCAGGAACCACAGTGTGTCTGTGTCGTGATTGAGAACTTCCAGTGTTAGACTTGAGG
This sequence comes from Oryctolagus cuniculus, assembly GCF_964237555.1. Taxonomy (NCBI): domain Eukaryota; kingdom Metazoa; phylum Chordata; class Mammalia; order Lagomorpha; family Leporidae; genus Oryctolagus; species Oryctolagus cuniculus. The sequence goes on from NC_091439.1 coordinate 115,704,556, forward strand.
CAGGAACCACAGTGTGTCTGTGTCGTGATTGAGAACTTCCACTGTTAGACTTGAGGCAGGAACCACAGTGTGTCTGTGTCGTGATCGAGAACTTCCAGTGTTAGACTTGAGGAAGGAACCACAGTGTGTCTGTGTCGTGATCTAGAACTTCCAGTGTTAGACTTGAGGCAGGAACCACAGTGTGTCTGTGTCGTGATTGAGAACTTTCAGTGTTAGACTTGAGGCAGGAACCACAGTGTGTCTGTGTCGTGATTTAGAACTTCCAGTGTTAGACTTGAGGCAGGAACCACAGTGTGTCTGTGTTGTGATTGAGAACTTCAAGTGTTAGACTTGAGGCAGGAACCACAGTGTGTCTGTGTCGTGATTGAGAACTTCCAGTGTTAGACTTGAGGCAGGAACCACAGTGTATCTGTGTCGGGATTGAGAACTTCAAGTGTTAGACTTGAGGCAGGAACCACAGTGTGTCTGTGTCGGGATTTAGAACTTCAAGTGTTAGACTTGAGGCAGGAACCACAGTGTGTCTGTGTCGTGATTGAGAACTTCCAGTGTTAGACTTGAGGCAGGAACCACAGTGTGTCTGTGTCGTGATCGAGAACTTCCAGTGTTAGACTTGAGGAAGGAACCACAGTGTGTCTGTGTCGTGATCTAGAACTTCCAGTGTTAGACTTGAGGCAGGAACCACAGTGTGTCTATGTCGTGATTGAGAACTTTCAGTGTTAGACTTGAGGCAGGAACCACAGTGTGTCTGTGTCGTGATTTAGAACTTCCAGTGTTAGACTTGAGGCAGGAACCACAGTGTGTCTGTGTTGTGATTGAGAACTTCAAGTGTTAGACTTGAGGCAGGAACCACAGTGTGTCTGTGTCGTGATTGAGAACTTCCAGTGTTAGACTTGAGGCAGGAACCACAGTGTATCTGTGTCGGGATTGAGAACTTCAAGTGTTAGACTTGAGGCAGGAACCACAGTGTGTCTGTGTCGGGATTTAGAACTTCAAGTGTTAGACTTGAGGCAGGAACCACAGTGTGTCTGTGTCGTGATTGAGAACTTCCAGTGTTAGACTTGAGGCAGGAACCACAGTGTGTCTACATCAGAATATAGATCTAGAGATTGGCCCACCAGGATCCTGGCCCTCTGAAGCTCTTTCTATTTTTGCAGAAGGAAATGTCTCTATTTTCTGACACATGTCTTATTAACTACAAAGTAAACTAAAGGTCAGAAACACTAGTGAATAAATGATGAAAACTCCTGGAGTAAAAATTTGCGTTATGTTGTCTAAATATTTATGTTTTAATGAAATTTCTCTTGAAAATGGATATATTTATTTTTCTGAGTTTCATTTTTAGAGCTGAATATATCATAAAATATTTGTCACCTTTTTCATACATTGACTTTTAATAATTTAAATCAATATTTATATTTAAAATGTCATTCTCGTCAATTATAGTAATTCCAATTTGCTCTTTAGTTATTTATTTTTTTTAAGATTTATTTTATTTGTTTTAAAGACAGAGTTACAGAGAGAGGTAGAGACAGAGAAAGATCTTCCATCTGCTGGTTCACTCCCCAGATGGCCGCAATGGCCGGAGCTGCGCTGATCTGAAGCCAGGAGCCAGGAGCTTCTTCCAGGTCTCCCACGCGGGTACAGGGGCCCAAGAACTTGGGCCATCTTCTACTGCTTTCCCAGGCCATAGCAGAGAGCTGGATGAAGAGGAGCAGCCAGGACTAGAACCGGCGCCCATATGGGATGCCGGAGCTTCAGGCCAGGGCTTTAACCCACTTTGCCACAGCACCGGCCCCCATTTCTTTTTTTTTGTAGGAATAATTTTTTGGGTATTTAGTGTATTTCCTGTAACCTAGTACTTTGTTAAAAAGGCATATTTCTAACAATATAACCTATATTTGTACAGACAACACCAACTTAGTGAATTAAAATAATGAGTCCAATATTTTTTGACCATAGTTAGTTCTTGCCTTAGAACATTGCTCAGGAATGTAAAGGGATTGCATCGATTGGTGAAAATTTTTTAAATGATTGTTCAAGCCTTAACCATAGGATAGCAGGCTTTTGAAAGAAATGTGAATGAAGATACTATATAGATGTTTATATTAACAATAACCAAATTTCCAAGGCAGAAGGGTTAAACTGGGTTCTTAACTAAGGCAAATCTGCTAAGAAATGGTTAGGAGTCTACTCCCATTAGGATCACTTTAGTTGATGTAGTTGTTTTAAAAGGGAAAATACTTAAACAGAAAAAAAAACATTCAAAATTTACATATGCAATATTTTTGAGCTTCCCTTGTACCATTTTTTAGATATCTTAAATTTCATGCACGAAATCTATAAGAATTTCAAAGTGACAAAATATTTTTAGTGACTAAACACTGAGGTATAGTGAGGAGGAATTCATCATTACTAAGTAGCAAACTTTTGCTTAGGATATTAAATTATCTTCCACACAAACTAATGAGCTCATCTGATGGAGCAGGAAAAGAAATTGTCTGTGTAGATGGTGAAAGTGAATCTGATAGGCTCTACAGGAATATTCTATGTTTATTTTACTTTATTCTTTAGAGAAGGGAGAGGGGAGAGAGGGAAGAGGAGAGAGACAGAGAGACAGACTGATCTTCCTTCTGCTGGTTTACAGCCCAAATGTCTGCAACAGCCTTGACTGGGCCATGATGAGCCAGGAGCCCGGAGTTTCTTCTGGGTCTCCCACATGGGTGCAGGGGCCCTAGCACTGGAGCCATCTTCTGCTTCTTTCCCAGGCACATTAGCAGGGAGCTGGATAGGAAGTGGAGCAGCTGGGGCTCCAACTGGCAGCCATACAGGGTGCAGACACTGAAGGCGGCGGCTTAACCTTCTACGACACAGCACCAGAATGTCTGTTTTGTTTTCATCTGTTTTTTGTTCTCAAAAACTCACAATCTATCTATTATAGCATTGTACTCTGTTAGCCACGTTATCTGTGTGAATATGTAGGTAGATGGCTGACTTGCTAGACAGAGAGATAGTTGGATAGATGAATGGAAACAGGACGAATAAAGCTAGTATGTGCATTTTCTTATTAAGAATTCTGCTGATTAAGTAAAATTACTTAATATCAGATTAGAAAGTGAAGTACTGATGTACAGTAACTTAGGTTTCCAAGATCCCACAGGCATTTAAACACAGAAATTAAACACATGTCTGTATAGCTTTGGAAGCTGACATTCTTAACTACCCTCTGTACATCCTGCCATATATTTAAGTTTATTTTTGTGTGCACACATACACAAGGAACTCACAAATACAAACATAATACGTGTGTGTGCACTGGGATGTATATATTTACCTATATCCAGTGGGTAGTGGACCTGCACATCTACTCATTTATTGGTTCCTCATTTGTTGGTAGGCCCTCAGAGCATCCAGAGGCGTGGCAGTCCTGAGTTGTGTGATAGGGACGCAAAGATGCAGAGAATGAGGCCTGCCCTGAGGACCAGTGTGGGGGCTGTCACCACTCAACAGGTGTGGAGTGTCACTGTGAGGGCACAGAGGGCAGGCTGGCTGCAGGCCTCGGGGCTCACGTGCAGACCACGTCCCAAAGCACGTTTCTAAAAGGCTTTCTGCTGAGTGCCACGTCGTGTCCGGCCCTGAGCAAGAGTTCTCATGGAAGACACCTGACAGAGGGCTCTTTCCGGGTGAGGAAGCAGGAGTCCAGGGAGGCCCTCCTGCAGTCACTTCTCCTGCTCCATGGTGAGCCTTGAGCCGCAGCCCACCTGGCCTGCATAGCACTTAGGAAGGGAAGCTTGTATTGATCTTCATCAATGAGAGAGAGAACTTGCTGTTTGAGATCCGTAAGCAAGAGGCAGAATTCATTTCATAGGACTCGGAAATCAAGTGTAGCCTTTTTGTTGTTTGTGCTTCCATTTTATAATTGTATCGCCTTTTGGCTTTTTAAATAATAGGCTTGGTGTTCACATTAGATGAAGAGTGATGAGGGAAACACGGGTCACATGAATTCTGGATTCCTACTGCATTTTCTAACTTGAGCCATGGATGCTACTTCATATGCCCTCTCCACGGTAGTGCTCCTTTGACCCTTTACTGCAATAATTGGCTAAAAAATTTATGAATACTTGACATTTGGCACAGAGTAAATATTCTGCTTTTTTCCCAAATACCTAGGGAGAGATGAGTGAGCAGGTGCAAAGTTACAGTCAGGAGGGTTCTGTTGCCCACTAGGAGACATTGATTAATGACATCGTATTGAATATTTCAAATAGCTGGAAGAGAGGACTCTTAAAATTTCTCCCAACAGGGAAATGGTAAATATATGAAATGCTAAGTACATTGAATTTATTATTATGCAGTGCACATTTGTATCAAAACTTCATACTGTAGCCCATAAATATGTATAAGTATTATGTGTCACTTAAAAGGAAAATTAAAAAAACATATTCTCATACACAACGGAATATTTTCAAGTGGATCAAGTTTCTTTCCCTCAGAACCTCAAAGAAAAACTGCTAGTAAGTGTTCAGCTGAAAGATTTGAATGTGAATTTCTCTCTGGTTAATGCATTCACTCCCTCAGAAGTTTCTATAAAGGCACTAAAGTGACTTAAGGAAAAACGGACCTAGAATATGAACTTACATGACTTATATGAACTAGTAGATCCTATCTAAAAAAACTGGCTTCAGATAGGCCATTACAATAGTCTCTTCCAGACTAAAGATGAACTAATACTCATTTTTTTATATATTTAATTTATGGGGAAAAATGGTCTGTATGTTTCTATCCTTAAATTTTTACCGCAGAAAAGTGAAGTTTGGCTACCACAGAGACCTTTTGTTCTCTGTCACTAATTAGCTCTGGGGATGGGCGGGCTCCTGTCCTAGCCTGTTTCTTTGTTGGCTGAATTTATGTGGCATTTCCCTCTGACATGTCCCTCAAGCAGAATTTCATTTGCTTTAGTATCCATGGGTCTGGATTTAGAAAGAGCAGCTCGATTATTACCCTTCGGGCTGAAAGCTTTATTTAGAATGTCAGCACTGATTTATTTCTCCCTCTAAGTGATTACCCCAACTCCAGCCGACGGAGAGCGTGCAACAACAAAGACGCACCTGGCTGCAGACACCCTGGTCCTCCCTGGAGAAAGTGATTTTGCAGGAGCCGCAGTGAACTGTCCACTGGCTGCCACTTGGCAGAGGTGTGGGTTGCTCACCATGACAGAGGCCAAGGCAGATCTAGAAATGGCTCTTGCCCACTTAGGGGCCCTGGGCCAGGCTTTCCTTTGGCAGTGCCACCTGCCGTCCTTTTGCAGCAAGCAGAGGTAACAGCGTCTGCATCATCCCTTCCCCAGGCTGAGTGGCCAGAACCTGCTTTCTTCCGTGTCCTGCATTTGAAGGGTTTCTCAACACTGGGTACGTTGGACCACCAATCAAAACTTTCATGTTTACCACCCAAGTTATAGAGATGTGCATGAATGTTCCTAGAGTCAACAGTACAGTTGCGTATGCTTAAAGATGTTGAGGACAGAGCTGGTATCAAGTGTCCTTACCACAGTAAAAACCAAAATGTTACAAAAGAAAATAAGTATTACTGTTAGTACACCAGTACTGTCTTCAGAAAGTGCAGATATGTGAGAGAGAGAGAGTTTCTGAAGTCTGATGTAAGACGCTTAAATAGTGGGGAGAGAAAAGACACGAATACACGAAGAATCACTGTAAAGCGAGACTCGGTCCATCCGCCAGGCGGACCATTGCCCTTCGCTGGTGACGAATCTCAGGTCAGAATAAAATGCAGAATTAAGCACCCAGCATGGGGAAGAGGAGGCCTTAGCCAGCAGTCACTTGCAGCCGGCATCCCTGCTGCGCCTACGGCTGGGAGCCGTCACCCCTGGTGGATATCCTGTACCAGTACATCTGGCTCTCCTAATCTAGGGGTCGTGGAAAATCTCGATGAAAATGTGACATTTTGTGTGTAAAGTTGTGGTGCGTGTTTCCTGGGAAACATTCTTGTAGACTTCACCCAGCTCTAATAAGTTGCATAGCTAATGCAAAAGTCAGGATGGCCCCATCAGTCATGGCACCGGCTCTGCGAGGTGAGGCATTTGAGCTTCCTTCATCTGACGGCTGTTGCTTATCTGACGTCTTACCCCTTGTTGCAGCAGCCACTCTTCCAGTTACAATTTGTCTTCAGATATAGCCCAGAGTGGAGAAAAAATGACTGTCCTAGCAGCAATAATGTAAATAGTTCTATTTCCTCTGAGTTGTAATTTATTAATGTGGCATTTTGATTTTATATATTGGTTCTGTGAGCTGAATTAATGTGTATGTTCCCATGAGAGATGGATCTGCTGTACACGCTACAAAATGTAGTTTGTGACTCAGTAGGAATAGATTACAAATCCATCCCAAGGAATTCTACTTGAGAGGCCTATTGCCTTTCTGAGCTAATTTTTCTCACTGGAAGCACATGTCTCTGTGTGTGTGTGTGTGTGTGTCTCTGTCACTCACACACACACACACCTTTTCCTATTGCTGTGAACTACTTTCATTCAAGCATCGTCAAAATAAAACATTTTCATTAAAGTATGAACTCTGTTGACAAGAATTTTGTTTAATCTTCGTGCATTGGCCTGAAAAGCTGTTCCTGACACATATAAGTGAAAAACTGCAACATGATCCCATTCTGGTAAAAACAAGAATAAGACGAATTTCCACAGTATTTAAATGCACAAGTCTACATGTTTCTGTCAACGCATGTTTAACATACATACATACATGCTTATATATATGCTCAAGAAAGTATAGGCAGATATCTGAATCGTTAAACTACATCATGGGGGAACTGGAAGGAGGGGAGAGAAGGATTTCTGGACTTTATAGAATTCATGATTTAGCTTGTAATGAGCACAGATAGAGATAAGCTATTATAAAGTAAAAAATATCTGGAGATGATGTGGAAATTAATATTCTCAAGTAGATCTCTGACTTAACTGGAATTGAATAAAAATTAAACCTGAAAAACTAAAAATGCTTCTTTATGTTATCTGAAACACTTGAGTTAATAATTCCAGCATTGTACTTGATTTTTTTAAAAGATTTATTTATTTATTTGAAAGTCAGAGTTACACAAAGAGAGAAGGAGAGGCAGAGAGAGAGAGAGGTCTTCATTCATTGGTTCATTCCCCAATTGGCCACTAACAGCCGAAGCTGTGCCGATCCGAAGCCAGGAGCCTGGACTTTCTTCCAGGTCGCCCACACAGGTGCAGGGGCCCAAGGACTTGAGTCATCTTCCACTGCTTTCCCAGTCCATAGCAGAGAGCTAGGTCAGAAGTGGAGCAGCCAGGACTTGAACCGTCACGCATGTTGGATGCCAGCACTGCAGGCCTCTGTTTTACCTGCTGTGCCAAGCGTCGGCCCCAGTACTTGATTTTTAATAAGAGATAACAGTGTGTACTTGCTGGAAATCCACTCACAGAAACAGCAGCCTGTCTAAAAGGAACAGAGCAAATAACAAGTTACTTCATACATGAATCATCTTCAAATCATTTTTCATCAAAAAATAAGGAATATTTTATATTTGTACTCAGAGATTTCCAAACTAAGAGTGATTGAGATATATTTCCTCTCGATCGTAATTTAATTTTTTCTTCCACAAAAGCTCATATCCCAAGATTGTTTTCTTATTTGAATAATTTTTCAATACTATCTTGTGTCATAAACAAATTTATCCATATTCTATACAATACATTATGCATATTATAAATAATAGTTAAATGTATGTAGTTCAGGTAATGACTGAAAGATAAGTATTGATCATTACTTTAAAGTGAACATCAGAGGTGAGAACGAGTCTCCCTCTGTCCCCCCTCCCTCTTTTTTAGAGTAACTTATCCATAATGAGGGACTGAATGCATACACTAACAACAGGTGGCTTCTCCATGCACACTCCATCGAGCACTGGCCACTTGAATACTAGAGATAAGTGTTTGCAAGTACATGATGGCATGGATTCTGAGATTTGTATTTAACCCAATTTTCTGATCATTATTGTGGGGAGCAACTCGGACTATACTGTTACTGGAATTAAGACTTATTCTATGCATCTGCTCTCCCACAATGTGGCGCTGGGAGAGGAGCGTACAGCTTCTACCCAGCTGCCTCTCACCAACTTGACAAGCTGCAAGAGCCACTCCTGATTGGAGGAGAGCAGCGCGCTCAGCGTGTGGGTAGCAGAGCACGGATTGGTGGAGAGGACTATATAGGAGGAGAAAGACGGCATGGTGGTGTGGGTTGGTTGGAGAGTGCGTTGGAGAGTTCACGGGGAAGTTCGTTACTTCGTTCTTTCTCATTTCTCTCTACTCATTCTTGCTTTGGGAGTTTGCTGTTTACTTATTCTTACTTTACTATAGAAAGGACTTGTAAAAAAAGGGAACAACAAGTGCCCGGTCCGGTGCGGCTCCTCCGCGTGCGGAGGAGCAGCAATTATGAATGCAGCCATTTAATGAGGTGCATAAGCATTTATTTTATCAATCTTTATTTGTAAATTGAATAATGAATAGCACCTACCTCACAGAGTGCTAAACACGGTTATAGAACATTCGCTGCTTAAATTCTTTGGTTCATTATCAGACACACAAACAACTTCTCATTCCTTCTTTACGCTCTGCAGCACCAGTCCAGAAGATGACATTAACAAATGTAGTCAGTTCTTCAAATGTGAATTACATAACTTTCTCCCATAATGTTGATGTCCCTCTTGTTTCTACCAATGCCTTCTTCGCCATCTTACTCTTGAGACACCTGCGTTAACCTGTTTTAATCTATACTTGTCTCTGTCTGTTTTAAATAGTTAGAAACCATTGCAGCTTTGTCCCTGCTAACGCACTGTCACTTTCTTGTGATAGAATGGGCTAGCAAGCTGCATATCTTGGTTATGGTTACATTTTCCCTATTCTCAGATTTCAGCCCTGACAGGCATTTTTGCTGTTACTCTGTTGTTGAATTGTTCTTTTCTTTATTCTATCAGAGCTTCAGAATATAGGGTGACATCATTGGGAAAAAGGGACATTACTTTCTGACGATTGCTTCCAGTTACAGATGGTCAGCTTGAAGCAGTGCGAGAGGAAACTGTGAGAAAACGCTGTTGGTTCACGTTGTAAGGACAACCACAGGCGTTCACGGTTCTAAAAGAAAGAGAACCAAGAACACTGGAGACACAAACATTAAATATTTAAACTAGGGCAAAGTCATATTATAACTTCAGATATAAATCTGACTCATTTTAGTTTAGGAGATAATTAAAGAAATGTCTGCCTTTGAAGGCCCTTTTGTGAAAGACATACATATTATATTAAATATCATCAATCTGCAGCCATTTGTAGATAATAAGCTTTAAAATATGCTTCAATGTCTGGCTTACAGTGAATTTAGTACCAAATGTGCATCCAACTGATAAAAAAAAAAGATACAAATATTTGTTTTATCTGTAGAGTTTTTAAATCAATCTACAGGGGATTCAGAGTTCATTTCCATTTCTGAATTTGTACTTAACATGTAAGTGTATTATAATTTCTAATGTATTCTACCTAAAGTTGATGGGTCACTGAATATCAAATAAGCATCCGTGTTTCTAAGTCCACAGATAGTTTTCAAAGGATGCATTCATCTCAAAACGTTTCCCCCCGCTGCCTTGCAGTTTCTTGTTTTTGTTTTTGTTTTGTTTTTTGTTTCTTGTTTTTTGTTTGTTTGTTTGTTTTTGTTTTTTTTAGGCAAGGTGAGATGTGGCAACCTACAACCTAATTAGAACAAGAACTCTGCAACATTAATTTCCTGAGAGATGACCAGTTATGAGCTGACTCTTTTTCAGTAAAAAGAAGCATTGATTTTATTTATCATTTTAAAAAGATGTCATATAAAATTGTACTATGAGCTAGTATATTTTCTATAATCACAGTTTTTATCATTTTGAGTGTTCATTTTCCTTCTGATTCTTTAGTGATTATTAAGAAAATCTATACCTAAATAGCAAATATCTTCAAAGATCTCTAAGCATCAATCAGGAGGATGAGATATGGAAGAGAAATTCAATTTTTAACTCAAAAGAAAATGATTTGGGACAATTATTTATATTCTCCCAAATATCTTCTCTAAAACTGACCAAGGAGAATCCCGGTTGAGCAGGCTAAAATGCCCTGTTCTTGACAGTTGAGGATGAATGTGCTTTCCGACACAGCTTCCCTGTTTGTCTCAACAGCTTCCTTGTAGACATGTTGACACTGGCTTTTTTCCCTAACGTTAGCATCTACTGCTTTCATGTCCTTGCTGAAGCAGGGAGTTAACAGCACTTAGTGAGAGGGAAGGGGCCTGGGGCCCACCAACCTGCCACCTTAGTTTGTATACATGCGGCTAAGCATTGACAGTCACTTTAATCAAATGCATTGTCTGAGTGAGGTTTTATTTTCCCATCATGCCTGCATTTTCCCTCAAATATGTTTTAAATACCAGAAACGGGGTGGGAAGCTGCATTTCGGGCGGAGGGGCGGGTGAACAGCCGGCGCGTGGGACCCTGCGGCTGCCTCCGGCCACTCTGCCGGGATTCTGTGCAGGAGCGTCCGGCTGAGCGCATTTCACTCTGGGCGACGGCCCACACCAGCTCACAGACAGGCCCTCCACATTCCACAGCAGATTGGTCATGTCTTCAGACTTCACACTTGCTCAGATCCGTCCCATATGCCACAGTCCTGGTCCATGCAGCCAAGCCGAGGTACTCACTGGACTTATTTTCTGAGGGGCAGAAAATCTTACATTTCTGAATCCTGAGCTGCCACAGCTGTAGTGACAACAAGCTTGCATTTGTATTGTTTGAGCTCACAAAATCAGACGAACTAGTCAACATGTGTTGACAATCAATCTTCATGCATTTATTACCATATTCTTTAAAAATCACAGGAAGTATCATGTCCTTTATAAACTAATCTCCAAGTAAGATTTAGACAACCTTAATGAGTTAAACACATTACAATGAAATACAATATCACATTATAATATTACCTACAACATTAATATTTCACTACATATTTCAGATTGAATTTTAGACCATTTAACTCAATTGTTTCAGTTTCAACAAGCTCAAAACAGGATGCCCTCTAGCCCATTAAACCAGAGTCGCATGGACACTTTGGAGTTCACAACAGGATACTGTTGTAGGTCGATTTTAATCTGATTGTGTAGGTTGCCACTTTACCCCTGCAGAGTTGCTCTAAAAGGTATTTCCTAAATGCTGCATTGACAGCTGGTGGCAGGGAATGGCTGGAACTCAGGTTCCTCTGGCAAACTTCAGAGGAGTCAGGGTAGAGGGTTTTGGATTTGGGTCTCACCTGGGCTCTGCTGTTGAGTGCTCAGCTCTGCTGCTTAGGCAGGAAACAGACATAGGCAGTCCTGACAGGAGGGAGCATGGCTGTGTTCCAATAAAACTTTATTTATAAAGACAGGGCCATTAAAACATTTTCCTTCTCTAAGAAGCAAGGTTGATTTTTTTTCTTCTTCATCAGTTTTGCTTTGTTGTTTAACTCCCACCCTTAATAAATAGCAAATTAAGTAGATCTTAAAAGGAGCTATCTATAAAATCCAGTTGGTTGCAATAAGAGAGTAACTCTAATAGTCACCTTTATCAGACACCACATGACTCAGTCATAAATATATATATATATACACACACATATATACATATGTATATATACATACCTTTCTATACATCTCTACCTGTATCCATATAGCTATCTCGATCTATACGTATGTGTACATATCCCTCTATAATTCTCCATCTATAAATCTCTTATCTGTATTTACGTCATCTGTCAATCTATCCATCGGCAGTCAGTCTCCTCTCTGGTACCACTAGTGCACACAGAGCCTGTTTGTCATTTGCATTGGTGCCTCCTGCCACGTGCCCCATCTCAGCTTCCAGGGCTTGATTTTGTGGCTTCTTCTCAGTACTCATTTACCTCATGGAGCAATTACGCTGTGACTTCCACCCAGTGTTACTCCCTCACCCCCAAGCAATGGGATGCACTGCCAGCTACCAAAGTCCTTGCTTCCATCCCATCACTGGCCACAGGATGGTGAGATAACAGTGTGGCCACTGCCATACCATTTTTACAAGATTGGGGTGGGTAAGAGTTGAATTTCCTGGCTATTCTGTTCATCACTTCTGTTTCCCTAAATTTTGTCATTGTCTTAATTTTTTAATTAATTACAAAGCAAGGGGATAGAGAGGGAGACAGAGAGACATCTTCCATCCACTAGTTCACTCTCCCAATGCCCACAACATCTGGAGTGGGCCAGCCTGAAGCCGGGAGCCAGAACTCAACATAGCTTTCCTGAGGGAGTTGCAGGAAGCAAACTATTTGAGCCATCACCTGTGCCAAGCACAGTGTGCATGAGCAGGGAGCTGGATCTGAAGCCGAGTACTGTGGACGTTCACCAGGCGCTCAGATAGGAGACATGGATATCTCAGCGAGCATTTTGATTGTGACACCAAATTCTCACCCCAATTTGTCATTTTGGATGCGGTGGATTAACAGAAGGAAGCCCAGTTGTGAACAGTTTATGTTGTTCTTAATTATATGACCTGCGGGCAAGTGTGCAGTGAGTCGTACAACATTTGTGAAGGGCTTGGAGGGAGCACTTTATAGTATAAAGCTGCCCATGGAAAAGTCCTGCACAACATAACTGAATCGTAGGATGTGCACTGTGATGCTCACTGCCACCTGACAGCTGTTTGGTTCCTCTGTGAAATGAATCAGTGCCGTCATTTTACTAATAGACCAAAAATAAAATCGCTGGCATTGTTTGCAGCAGCCAGTCGTAACAAAAGCCCTCTTGCTGCGGTCATGCCTGTTACAGGAGAGGCGATCAGAGCGTAAGGTGTAACTCAGCAGACCAAGTGATGGAGTCAACATGCTTCGCAGGGCAAGTATCACTTAGCATTGCTGAAAAATATCAACACCTTTCGCTTGTGAACTAGTGAGAATCTCCCTTCTTGGGTGTATGGGCGAACCATGCACACTTGTCCCAAAACACGCGTGGCATTTGTCACTGATCTCGAATGGAGTGGATGGTGTTGCTTAAGTGTGTTGCCCTGCCTCTGAGGATGGCCCCGTGAAAGTCAGGCACAGCGTGCCGTGCAGAGCTCGCCCATGACAGGACGGCATCTGCTCGAGGCAACGCTCTACCAAGCCATGCCTTCCTCTTTCTTTCTGATCAACAGCAGAGTGACCGATGCTTTGTGTGTGTGATTCTGAATCCAGGGAGCTGGTTTCATGACACAATTCTGATTCATAGCTGTGCTGTTTTACGTGGTGACACTGACAACACATGAGCACGGCAGTTCTCATCTCACAAAGGAGAACTGCGGTTAAGGAGCTCGTTTACGCTCACACAGTGAGTGTGTGGCTGGTACCAAGACGTAAAATTTAAATGAGGTGGTGGCAATCCCTTTTCCATAATACAAAAGTTACTATTTTCCTTTGTGACTTACCTCTTTCGAGTCAAACGTTCGCAGTTCACACAAACCATCAGTTGGCCTCTTTTTGAATGAAACATGCTGTGTCAGTTTGCCGTAGCCCCGGGATGTAGAAGGGACACAGGGTGGGGAATGCCATGGTCTGGGGCCCCTCTTTCTGATCACAGATTTCCCTTGATGGCGCAGCGTCCCTGTGGTAAACGGAGCAGCACAGCCAGCGATGACACTGCAGGGCTCTGGAACTGGGCTTCAGGTTCAAACCCCAGTTTTGTCCCTGAACCATTGTGCTTAGGCCACATCACTTGACTGTCTTGTTCTTCACTCCACACATCTTAAAACCAGCATAATAACAGCAGGTTTATTGCCATCATATATTGTTTATGAAAACTGCATGAGTGAATTAAATCTAAGGTGCTCAAGAAAGAGCCTGTGCAAGTGCCTGCTTTTAACATAAAAAGCAGGGTGCTATGAGTTCAAGTCCATCTTTCTTGCATACTGATATTAATCAAAATTATACTGAGCATCATCCAAGTGAATCCTATGTGCACCTAATATATAAAGACTGCATTACAAATATAAGTAATCTGAGTGAGAACATGAATTTATACAAATTCGTATCTTACTAAAGCTCAAGTGGGTTTTAGATTTTTGTTTAATTATATTAGCATCACCTTAATTAAACTCGTTTTGCTCACTTCCCTTTACCTGTCTTTGTGTGTCTATCACTCAATATGTAACTATGCCCTGTGCTAATTTTTACATAAAGATGTTTTATGCAAAAGGTATGCATGGGATTTTAATAAATCTCAGACTGAAAATAGAATCCTTGGAAAGTGCAAGTTTCAGTGAAGGGAAACATGTTTGTGCCTTCCTGCGTGAAGGGTGAAAGTTAAGCCACTTCTTTGCCCTCGCTTCTGATAGTGCACTGCCCCTGGAGATTCTAGGGGCCGTGTGAACAGGCTGCTCACGCTGACATGAGCCGTCACCACCACTTTGCAGCCACTACATCATGAATGCAGCACCTGTGGGATGTTGTTTGTTTGAGAAAATAAACATGCTCTGACCCCTCCTCTTCCCCAACCTCCATTCCCCACCCTGACCCTGACCCATGACTGCCCTTTCAGAACAGGTGTGCCACATTCCTGGTGTCTCAGGTGAATGTCACCTGTGGTGCTGGCGGTGCCTCCCGGCTGCACACGAGGCCTTGCTGTGCTTCTCACTGTGGTTACACCTCAGGTAGAAAGGCTTGGCACTTCTTACATTTTCAAAAAACCTCTTTTGGGGCAGTGATTGAAAGCAGTGTACCTACAGGGGAGGCAATGTCAGAGGGCTTAGGATGAGGTAGCAGTTTCATCCACAGACCCAGGCAGCAGAGATGAGCAGTCTCTGCCCAGGGAGCCGGGTGCCCCAGCTCTCAGTGTCTTCAAGGGAGGCACAATCCACTGAGGGGAATCCTGTGCTTTCCAAATTAGAAGATCTAGTGAGAATGATGTTTGAAGATAAGGTGCATTGGAGAAAATGATAATGCTTGACACAGGGGTGCTGATTAAAGTGTGAAAGTATTCATTTACATATATTAGTGATGGGAGTTATTGAATTAAAAATGTACTTTAATCATTCTTCTCTATATGAGCTTTCCAATGATATTTAAATTGGATGATTTTCATATAAACACCTACAATGAATAATCCATTTTATACAAACAAAGCTGTTGCAGGTGATGTTTGCTAAGTGAATTGCGATAAGGATATACATTTTGATTCTCTCAGAATCTGAAAAATCAAGTCCTTCCCAAGGTGTTTAGAGCACTCTGCATAAACATTTATGTTAAATTTGTACCAAAAGTTACCACAGCACTCTCATTGATTGCCAATATAAAACTGATGGAATGCAAACACATATTAGATTTGACTTGTAGCGTTAATGTTTCTGTTGTTCAACAAAAATGTATCAACCACTATGTCAGACTTTTTTAGATGTTAGATACACAGCATTGAACAAAACAGGCCAGAATCCCTATGCCTGCGGCTCTTCCATGAGTAAGCATTGAACTGAGATAGATGGCACATCCCTAGTGATAGGCGATACGAGAAAGCACGCATCAGGCAAGGGTCAGAGGTCGTCAGTGGAACTGACCTGCAGTGCCGATGGCCTTCCAGGAGAGCTCTGAGAAGGGGCACGGGGGCTGCCCACCGGAGTTCCGGGAGCCCTCACAGCAAGCGAAAGGCTCTGGGTTAGTTCAGAGCACTTCACATTGGAGCCAATAGAATTCCGTGATTGAGTGGATCTAAGAGCTGAGAAGCAAGGAGGGATGTCTCCAGGCTGTTTGGCAAGGAGAAGATATCAAGGGAAGCTTCAGCTTAATGAGAGGGGTGCAGATGAGGAGATGTTTACAGGAACATTCAATGTGCTCAATGTCAACGCCCACCAGGCGCCCAAGGTGGATATGTAACTTGGGGTGGGTGATGGGGGGGCTGGTATGCAGATGATAGTGCAGAAGCAGGGGTCAAGGGGTACTGCCCATGCAGGGGTCACCAGCATGAGAGGAGGCCTCCAACGGTACCGCCCATGCAGGGGTCACCAGCATGAGAGGAGGCCTCCAACGAGCCAGACAGGAATGAAGGGAGAGGCCAAGATGCCACGTGGCCTTGCTTTCTGCAGGGCCAGGACCCCGGAGGGTGAGGAGGCCCCGTGTGCACACCAGAGGAGGACGGGCAGGTGGGGGAGGTGGACCCCAGGGGGCTGTCCTGGAAGCCAAGACAAACAGGTCTCTCAGGGAGGAGGCGCTGGTCCTGAGAAGGAGAGAAAACCCCCACTGGCTTCATTCTGAGTGGATTCTGGACACGAGTGAGGCTGTGGAGGCTGTGACCCAGCAGCCAGAAGGGGGCCCGAGGAGGGAAGGGGAGAGAGCAAGCAGAGACGGCGCCGTGAGCATCTCTGCCCTGAAAGTGAAGTGGGGAGATGTGGGCCGCAGGAGGCGGAGGCAGGACAGGGCAGTGCTTCAGAAGGGAGAAGCTGAATCATCTACTGTGCCTTTGCGGCTCTCCGGTCAGGGAGAACCATGGATAAGCAGGAGATGGGGAAATTGGCCGAGCTATGTCCTTACATGAGCAGGACTGTATGC
Source organism: Oryctolagus cuniculus (assembly GCF_964237555.1). NCBI lineage: Eukaryota > Metazoa > Chordata > Mammalia > Lagomorpha > Leporidae > Oryctolagus > Oryctolagus cuniculus. Next base: position 115,721,195 of record NC_091439.1, read on the forward strand.
TTTATACAAAAGTGAGCTTTTGCTGTATACAGTGAGGGCATTTTACTTAGCTCCAAGGGCACTCAGATTAGAGACGGTAACAGGAGGGCAGGTGAGGTGAGAGTCACTTGTGATACCCAGATGCACATCCCTTCCTTTTTCTCAGTGAAATAATAAGAGAAGTCATCACTCTGGGGAGAGGAGCAGAGGCAGGCTTGAGAAAGGAGCAGCAGGTTCCACCGGCATGTTGCAGACAGTGAAGGGGTATGGAACAGAGCATTGCAGTAGAGCGGCCATGTGCATTCCCAGGATGACCAGTGTCACAGGTGTGAGAGAGGTTGGCCACTCAGCTGCTTGTCCAACAGCTGCAGGTGTGCAGGAGTCCCCAGGGGACGATCACAGGCAAAGCCAGAGGGGCAGGGGAGGCGAGAAACACTCACGAGACTCGGCATGGACTTGAAGCAGGCAGAAGGCTGGGAGACAGGGGTGGGGAGAGTCACAGCATTGTAGGACCTGATGTTCAGATGCAGTGGAGAGATACAGGGGAGAGCAGTGAATGTCTGCAAGGGAGAATTTCCAAGAAGGATCCATGGCTGGTGTGACCAGTGTGAGCTTTGACCTGTGAGTAGTTGGTGAAAAAAGATAGAAAATGGGTTCACTGGGGGAGGCAGTTGAGAACTCGGGAAGCCAAAAAGTTGGAAGGACCGTTTTTGAGGTCACGGCACATGGGGGCTCCCAGGGCCCCATTAGAGAAGGGACAGTGGTCCTGATGCTGAAATTGTCGAGGAGCAAGAGAGCATCAGGGGCAGGAGAGGGGCGGTGGGGCTGGCAGCCTCATTGGAGACATTGGAGCAGTCATCTGAAGACACAGGATCCAGGAACAGAAGGAGGTTCATGATGACATCGCTGGAGAGGGCTTGAGAGCAGCAGAGGTGAAGCCAGGAACCTGCTTTCAGGCGGAAGGGTGCTGAGAACACTGCAGGGTGCGGTGAGGGGAGCTCTGGGTTCTTGTGGCGACTGAGGGGAGAAGGGGGAGGCTAGGAGAGTGGCCTGGATAGGCCAAGAGACAGACAGAAGAAGGGGCTGGCCTGGAAGCTTCCGGAACGCCACATCCTTCCTGTTTGCCCAAAGGAAGGATGCTGCTCGGAGAGTGTGAGCTTGAAATTCAGTACCCTTTAACAGAAAGCAACTTGCTTGCAATGTAAAACAATGCTTGTAATGTACTGATGCATTTCAAAGGCCTATCTTCTGAATATGTTGTAATGGCTTTTGTGGGCTCAGTTGGAGCACATCTAGTTTTTTTCCTATGTAAATATTATTATAACGCTCTTGCTTGATTATAGGTTTCCAGACAAATAGCAACTACAATATTTTAAATAAGCATACAAGGCCCAAATCATTAAGTTACTTCATAAGCCATTTGGAAAATTTTTTCTCATCATTCAAATTAAAAACTAGTATGTATGATGACCCCTTCCAGCTTCAAACCACCTTTATGTGGAGCTGGTCAAGACGTCGTATTCTGAGAGCTTCATTATAAAACCATTACCTTAACATCAAGCAAACAAATTGCAAACTCAGTGCTGTACTAACTTTCAAGATTGAATATAGTCCATTTCATTTTCAGTATCATATCTTGTTAAAATACTTTCAGAATAAAAATCTTAAAACCTGACTTAAAAAAGCTTTGAGTTGGTATTCTGCACCCAACATTTTACTGCACAACATGTAGGCACCTGGGAAATCAATGCAGACTTCAACTCTCCCAGTATTAAGTAAAAATTGTACTTCTAATGATCCAATAATATTTTAAAAGCATTAGCTCATCAAGACTTTTAAGAAGAAGAAATTAAAAAAAAAAAAAACTACACACACTCTATCAGAGAGTACTCTTAGAAGCGAAGTGTCCATTAAATAAATCTGGGGAAAAAAGCAAATTAGCTTGGACCAGCCTAAAATATGGGTTATATTAAATTTAAAGACTTCAGAACTTCAGGTCGGTCTGGATTCGAGCCATGGCCTTCAACTCCAGCAGCTCTAATGAAGTAATCGCTGACGCAGCTGGCCCCATGCCTTGTGTGAAAGGCAGAAAGAGGGCGATTTCTGTTGACTTCATTTGGACTTGATGTTGCTGCACACAAGAATGTGCTTAGAGCAAACGCACAGTTAGATGTTCATGCTTATACACACGCACAAGCATACACTCATGCACTTTTAACACAGTAGCAGGGCATGTGTGCAAATTATTGGGAGGCTTGCTCATATTTATGGCAAACATAAAACAGTTCCAATGGGTCCAGGAATGCAGAAATCCGAATGCTTGTATCTTGCATGTTTCAATTCATAGGGCCAAGAGCTATCACTCCTTTCAAATCCCTAAGTTTGTGGCTGCTCTTCTTCCAAGCAGCTTTGTTCATGGCCTGCATTTAATCAGTGATCATATCCCTTGATGCTGTTTCACTTTCCCAAATATAAATAACTACAGAGAATACTTGCTGCTTTCATGTGTTAGTAGTTAAACCCCTGTCTTGTCACGGTAGTGGGTAGTGTTGTATGTGAGTCATTGTGTGTGTGTGTGTGCGTGTGTGTGTGTAGGTGTGGAGAGTCCTTGGCTGTGATGTTAGCTAGCAGGGTACCCTAGCTGAGGGGTGGGGAGGAGAACCCAGCCTCTGCTTCCCAGCAGACATGGAAGAGGTGGAATTCATCACCCTGGGAGACTTGGAATCCAGGGCCTTTCTCTCTCCTTGAGGGCTTAGGACATTTGCTTTAACAGCTTAACAAAAACCAGACAGTGTGTGTTTGAGACATATGCACATTGGTGAAGATCAGAAGCCTCATTTATAAAATGAAACCCTTATTAGCTTCCAGGTAGAACTGCTTCTTCCTGCAGAGTGTTTGTAATGATGAATGTAGCTGCAAACTCCAGTACACTGTGATTGGAATTACAAATGATAGAACTCATCATGTTGGCTTAATAGCACATATGGTGAGAGCAAGAGTAGCACAAGGACAAAGAAGTAAGGCTGGGTTAGGCAGTAGGGTTTAGTGAGTGAAGGATCTCATGGGGCGTACCGAGGAAGCTGGCATTGAGGCCACTGATCACGCCCATTCTTCAACATTCAGGTCAGTGTCTTACATTATTCCATGGACCTCTTTAGACAGTTCCAGCAGGTCATACCTTGTTGAACTTAAGTTTCCTTTTTAATTGATTTACTTATTTAAGAGCTAGAGAGCCTGTTGGGGTAAGGAGAGAGAGTGAGAGTGAGAGTGAGAGTGAGAGAGAGAGTGAGAGTGAGAGTGAGAAAGAGGTGGGGGGGAGAGAGTTCCCATCCACTGACCAACTTCCCAAACATCCAGAACAAGCGTGGGATGAACGGAGGCCTGGAGTCAGGAATGCAGTCCACATCTCTTTGTTGAGCCTTAACCACTGCTCTCCAGGCTCTACATTAACAGGAAGCCGGGGTCAGCAGCTGGAGCTGGGTGTCAAACCCAGGCACTCTGATGTGGGGTGCAGGGGGGTCTTAACCAGTATCTGAGCAATTCACTATGGCAAGCCCTGGCTGCTTCATAAGCTTTTTATTGTTTTACTCTCACAGCTTAGCACCTAGATCCAGGCTGTACTTATTTATTAGCACTATGATTATATAGCACCCTAAGCATGATGTGTTAATCTCCATAATACTCACTACTCACGAGGAATGTTGGCGTTACCCCTGTGTCGACATGAAGCTCCCGAACTCTGATCATGGACAGAGCTAACTAAAAGTCACAAACAAATGAGTGTTAGATGAGATTCTCACAAAGCTTCCCTCTTAATTGTATATCAGAGTGTACATCAGGATATCCTCATTTCTCACTGTTAAAAAAAAAAAAAAAGATAATCTTGACATTCCTGGAAGAAGCTTTTAAAAAAATGTCATGAGCTATATTCTGGAGTTCTGTAAATGAACTTTTGAATGAGAGACTTAAAAAAAAAGAAGAATGCCAGTTTGGATGATGCGAAGCTTCCAAATTTCATCCGTAAGGAACATAAAAAGAAATAAAAATACTTGATACAGGTAATGAAAGAGTTGTGCTTACCAATGCTTTTGATAACTGAGAGTTGAATGGTGGATCTGTCAGTTTTGTTTCCAAACCTGTAGCCAAATGTTGCTGCAAGGAAACGAAAAAGGGATTGCTTGGGGACTTTTAAAGCCAGTGGCTTCTGCTGGCAATAAAGGGATGGCCAAATGTAAGGTGCTCAGCATAGGGTCACTTCGTGCCTGCTTGGCTGGGATTCACCCACGTGGTACAGATCCTCCTTCTACGTTATCACCTACTTGGACATTCCCTGTCAGAAAACTGGTCATTGCAGAACCACCTGCCAGGAGCACAGTGCCAGATGTGGCATTTAGGAGCATAAAAGATTGCAAATCTCCCTCCTGATTGATACTGACATGAATGGTAGCTATTTGAAGTTTTTAGCATGATGCCAAGTAAGAAATTATTACCAGTGTGTGCAATCCAGCCAAAGGCAATGAGAGGAAATGCACGCCATCTACAGCTTTTAATTTGGTGTCTAATAGCCCCTTCTTCCTGCTCCAGGGTGCTTTGTAGGGCAAAGCTAAGCCGTTGACCAGAGCAGACGTTGTGGTACTGGGAGAAAAAGCTTTCGTTAGGGGAAATCCTATGTGGTTCCTACATTCTCTAGTGGTGACAAACACTGTCGTATTGTGATGTAGTTTCTAGATATGCATCACTGTTAAGGTCTGTCTTCTCATCCTGGTTGGTTTATTGTGTATTCTAAAATATTTTTGTATTTTTTATTTGAATCTAGCTATAAATTCGAAAATAAGATAATATCTTTTTCTACTTTGGTTTGCTTAATATGTACTCTAAAATATTTGTATTTTTATCTGAATCTAGCTATAAATTTCAAAATAAAATAATATCCTTCTTTACTTTGCAATTCCAAGTATCTGTTTCTTCATTTTAGAATGCACAATATCTAGCATAATTTTAGGACAAGTGATAGTTGCTATTTTATCGAAAGATACTTTACTTAGTGTTTCATAGAAGACAGGTAAAAACCTAGCAACAAGATGTATGTGCCCTAATTTCTAGCTTAGCAAGACTTTCTTTCCATCAGTGCTCCTAATCTTTTATTGTACTTTATGAAATTATTTCCCCTTTTTTTCACTTAAGCCGATGTAATTTTAGACTTTCTTTCATATGGACAGATACTCTGCCGAGAATCATGCTGACACTTTCCTGATACAAAAGCAATACTTTAGGGCTTAAATAATCCAGGGCTCTCAATATTTAGGGCTAAATAACCCAGGCTCTGTTTTATCTCAGTGCTGGGTGAACACAACACAAATGCTATTCCAACAGCACTAATTTACTTTTATGTTCAATTTGTTATCCTTGTAGAACTGAAAACTCTTTAACACAAATGATGACGGTTTAAAAATGAGTGATAAAGGACAACATAACAGCTAAATATACTTCTATATTAATACAAAAATCCGTGATTAAGCATCACTTACTTTCCAATGTTCAAAAGTAACAAAATATCTAGTTAATGAGACAAATATTTCAACTGGGAAGGGGATCAAGAATTTCCTTTCAGTTGTATCTGACTGACTCTCATTTAAACAGTGATTCTTATGCTCTTTCTAGATACACTGTCAGTTAAAGGCCAAGCTGTTTTTCCGGCTGATACTTTCTCAGTTAACTGGACCCACATCACTCAACTGTGCGTGCTTCTCCCGCTTACCATGTTTCCCGGGGGGGGGGGGGGGGGGCTCAAGCAGCACACGCGTGCACCGCACTGATTTTCTGTGCTCTGAGACTCTGTGCTGATACAGGTTCCAGTGCTGTGTGTGCCTTCTTGGGGCTGTACAAGAGCTCCTTCAGAACACTGTTCTGCGTGTTAGCACAACGTGGACAACAGCTTGAATTCCCTCCTGAACTCTCCCCGCCTCGGGACCTTCCCTGCAGGTGGAAGAGAGTGAAGCAGACCTGAAGTGAGGGTGAGGAGGGGGCGTAGAAGTGAGGGCTGCCAGCGTCCAGTCTTCAGGCCCAGAATCCACTTGGCATCATTCTTGGCTTGGAGGGTCTGGCTGCATGGACCAGACAGGGAACCTCCCTTCTAGTCGTAGGCCAACCCTGAGGGATTGGGATCAAGACTGCCCCAGGGCGGACAGTGGAGAAGGGAAGTCCCCCGTGGGTGGTAGTTTTAGGGCAGGAGAGTGGGGCCTGGGAAAGAAAACCAGCCGGACTGTGGCTTCTCATCTCTGGGAGAAGGAAGGGTTGAGTGAAAGATTCCTACAGAGAACAGGACTCCTGGTCCCCTTCCTGCTGGGAGTTCTGAGCGGAGTTCCCTGTGCTCTGCGGGAGGAGGTGCCTGCCAGGCAGGGTTTCTCCAGCACGGGGCAGAGAGAGTGAGGTGCCCACAGAGGAGGCCTGCTCCCTTCCCTTTCAGAAATTCAGAAAGGTCGAAGTTAAGGCTCCCGTGCCTACCGCAGGAAAGTGTGAGCCCATTTGATAACCAGTGCAGCACAGAGCTCCTGGTGAGACTCAGAGGGACCACGGAACACCAGGCTCAGGCAGTCACCGGGGAGGCGCCAGCAGAGCGCAGCTGAGACCAGAATGACAGAGAAGGGGTCTGGCTGCTGTCTAAAGCAGATAGCAGCCAGGGATGCCTGCCAGACGCCCAAGGGAATAGGGAATGAACAGAAATCACGGTATCCACAGCCCCGGGGACAGCATCCCACTTCCCTGTCCTCACAAGAGGGCATCCAAAGACGAGGATTGCAGTGGAAAAGTCCGTTCACCCAAGCAAGGAGTGTAGGGACCTCTATCCTGCACCCAGATGCACTTTCTGAAATAAGAGAGTGTGAGCGATTTTCCACAAAGCCCTGAAGTCCAGTATGGAATAGGACCAACATGTGCATTCTGTCGCGATGAAGACAGAACCTTTAGCACCCAGAACACAGCTACACTCTATGCAAGTCAGCAGGCAGGAGGAGGACATACTCACCCCAATTCATGCTATAATGAAGATTTCAGACTTGTTTTACCAAAACAGTGATTATTTCTTGAAATGAAAACCCCTTTCTGTTAGGTATGTTACCCACGGATGTATACTTAAGGATAGTTTAATTAGCTCATCATAATATATGGACGACAGTCAGGAAACCTTATTTTCAGGGTTGTCTGAGATTGAGGAATATTTGTCCTTCATGGTGAGGTCCTTGGTGCAGCCGCGCTGTTTTGCCGGTGGTTATGTGACCTAGCAAATTGGCATTCATAACACAGGCAGTGGCTTATGATTCCGCCACGAGGTTTAGGATGGCAGATTATAGTCATTGTGCAGATCCCAGAGTGTCCGGGTTTCTAGAATTCCAGAAATGTTACGGAATCACAAGGAAATACAGCACCCCCAGGTGTCCAGTGAAGGCTGGAAGCTTCTGCTGTTTCCAGGCCCAGGAAGGATTAGCACAGAAGCACCAAGGGTTGTCCCTGAGGTTCGTGGCTCGTGGGGCTGTGGCAGTGGGTAGGAGCCTGAATAAGTGCCAGCGTCTCTTCCCCTTTGATCCATGCGAACAGCGGCATTTTCCCAGCCTTGCCAATGGGGACATATAGAAGTTCCCCTCGTCTGTGGTCTAATCCAGCGTGCTCGGTTCAAAGAGGCTACCAGGTCGCATGGTGTTTCCTTGGACCTCTTGGTTAGTCTCTGCTCTTATCACACATAACTGTGTGTGGGACCTGGCACACTTGGTCCTATTGTCCAGTTGTTTCTCCACTGTAAGTGAATTTTGTTTCAATTCTGTGGGGCTTTGCATTGTACAAAATGCTCTGTCTTCTCTCCTGCCCTGTGTCCCTCATCCCCCTCCCCGTGTTTCAAGGCTGCTTTCCTTTGCTGACGTTCCCTTCTGTTCCAACCCTGTATTCTGATTCACCTGGCAGAAATTCACACAATGCTTTACCTTTGCTTTCTGAGGGACATCAGGACCGATAACGCCAGTCCGGTCCCTCACTTTTCCTTGAATCTGCAGTTGCTGATGCTCTGTCAGTCACAGGTTTCTTTAAAAGTTGGTTTCCCTAGCTTCATGCTATTTGGAGGAATTTAAATGTCTTTTTATCTCAAGAATTTTTTTTTTTTAATTTCTCTTCTGTCCTGACTCCTCCTCCTATTTCCCTAAATGCTGATGGTCCTCATAGCAAAACCCTGCCCCTTATTTCTGTGCTCAAATGTCTGATCAGCTGCATGCAGTGAACTCTTCCATCTGAATCCTCGAAAGCAAATTGTACTTGTTACAGTCACCTGTTGCTATTGGGGGGCCAACCTCAAGACTTAGTATCTTCATAAAAAATAAAAAATAGCTTCTGACCTATTTCCTAGGATGGCAGTGTGGGCCACACTGAGCTGAGCACTTCTGCTGCAGGGGTGCCTGGGACCCCAGCGTGGCAGCTGTGGGCCTGTGGTGCCTTGGCTAGTGCTTACCCTCTCAGACCCTCACTGATGTGCTCAGCAGTTTAGTTGGAGCTGACGGATGACTGGACCTCCATCTCCTCCAGGATAGATGTGATGGTCCCTGTGACGGCTTCAGGGCTGCAAGGCATCTGAGAGGAGCCCTTGGAAATAGACACAGGCCATCCCAGTGAGGACCAACTGGGGCTCCTCACTCAGGTTTGCTGTAGCAGGGGAGGCAGCCACCCCCCTGCTGTGTTTGCTGACCCCCTGGGGCCTGCACGGAAGCAGATTTCCTCCCTCTGCTGGGGCCTGCACAAGAAGCAGAGGCAACACAAAGCGAAGCTGTCAGTCCCTTGCTCAGACCTCAGTCTCTGGGCAGCTGATGCACTGCCTATAGTTTGGGTTTCCTGGGCTTGGTGGAAACGTCAGAGTCCTGTTTGCATTCTTGTGTATGTTCTGAGAACTGCCCATCAGCACAACCCTTCTCTCAATCCACCAGCCTCCTGAGGGCTCGTCTGGCAAGTCCCACAGTGTCACTCCACCGGCATTGCACGGGTAATGAGGAAGTCCCAGGCCAGCTCAGGTTCTCGGGTGCAGGAGAAAGTAGACCTGCTTCTCAAGGGAAAGAAGAGCGTGGTTATGTGCACGAATACGGTGTGCAGACACTGCAGCACGTGCCGAGCTGTCCTGTGCACAGTACAGTTGGTCACACGCAGTGCAACTTCGCAGGAAATAGCCTGGCGTGGCGTGGCAGTGCTTCCCAAACTAGCCTGAGAATAGATGTCCCCGAGGTGCTGGCCCAACACAGCCTTTCTTGGTGAAACCTATTCACATCCTGGCCTGCAGATCTGGACTGGGGCCAGGTATCTTGTGGTTTGCCCAGGATTGCAGAGGGCTCAGTTGGGCAAGTGGATTCAGGAAGTACTAATTTGTTAGAAAATTACAGAGTTTGTTTTGATCATTGAGAGTATTGTGTCCTTGGTGTCACTTCCCTCTGTAGGTTTGGGCAAAGAGTGGGTGACATATGCAACATGTTTGTGACACTTGAAGACATTGTCTACTGAAATCAGATTGTTTTGTGCTTTCCACTTAACTGTTTTGTTGATAAAACGAACCCAGCACTGAGCTCAGCCTGGCACTACCAGTGAAATCGGAAAAGACCCCCTAAAATCTACCCTGAAATGTGGCCCCTTAAAGTTCCCTAGAAATTCTATCTGGGGTTCCCCATGCGCTACTGGAATTTGGGGTGCCTTACGATTTCACCACGGGCTCATTACTAAATCCCCAATATTAATAAGCCCAAGAGGGTTCTTGCCTAATATTTAGAGAAGAATTCTAAATACCGGCACAGATAAGCGAGGCAGCATGGTACGTTTTAAGCTTTTATTTAGTGAGAAAGATGCATAGGAGAGCGAGAGCTTTATTTAGGGGAGAGAAGTGAATGAGGGTTCATAACGAGCACCAGGAACCAGCCATGTAGATGAGCATCTAGGCCAGGAAGCCTAGAGCACATGGCCTGAAGGCCACGCGCCCTGGAGGCGCAGGACTACAGCAAGCCCTGTCCTGGCGAGAGGCCAGGGAAGAAGAGCAGGGCAGAGAGCTTCGAGCACACTGTGCCCTGGCTTTTAACCCATTCCAAAGGGGAGTGGTTAATTAACCTGACTTGCTGGTGGGCACCCAGGTGTGGCCAGGTAGGGGAATGAGGCAACACGGGGGCATGGCAAAAGCATCAGGTAGGAGCATGAGGTCACACAGGGGCGTGGTCTTCCAGTTCACAAATCTGACCAATTTTTTTTTTTTTTTTTTTTTGGGACAGGCAGAGTGGATAGTGAGAGAGAGAGAGGCAGAGAAAAAGGTCTTCCTTTTTTGCTGTTGGTTCACCCTCCAATGGCTGCCAAGGCTGGTGCGCTGCGGCCGGCGCACTGCGCTGATCCCAAGGCAGGAGCCAGGTATTTCTCCTGATCTCCCATGCGGGTGCAGGGCCCAAGCACTCGGGCCATCCTCCACTGCACTCCTGGGCCACAGCAGAAAGCTGGCCTGGAAGAGGGGCAACCGGGACAGAATCTGGCGCCCTGACCAGGACTAGAACCCGCTGTGCCGGCGCCGCTAGGTGGAGGATTAGCCTATTGAGCTGCGGCGCCGGCCATATCTGACCAATTTTAACCTGTCTGCCTGCCTACTTCACCAGGACAGATCTTCTTCCCGTTATCTGGACACTCTTCTAGTTCTGCCTGGCTTGGGAGTGTGGTGTCACCACTGACTGATCTTTCTCTTCTCTGTGGTTCCAGTGAATGTGAAAGTCTGATCATTTAATGCTTCCTCTCTCCATGTTTTCATGTTTGAATTTTCTCTGTATTTTCCATAGGTGCTGTCTTAATCTGGGTCTTATGTTAGGTTCAATTATTTCTGGATATTTATTTAACTTGAAGAGCAGAGTTACAAAAGGAAGAAGAGGCAGAGACAGAGCTTCCAACCATGGATTCACCCCCTAAATCGCCACAGTGGCCAAGGCTGGATGTGCCAGGCCAAAGCCAAGAGCCAGGAGCTCCACCCAGGCCTCCTATGTAGATACAGGGGCCCAGGTACTTGGGTCATCTTTCCCTGCCTTTCCCAGGCCATTAGCAAGGGGCTGAATCAGAAGTGGAGCAGCTCCCATTTGAACTGGTGCCCATCTGGGATGCCAGCATTACACGTTACGCTACAGCAATGGCCCCAAAATTCCATTATTGCAATAACTGTGTCCCCACATTTAAGCAGCACCCATTGATTTGAGTTCCCCTCTCTGTTGGACACAGTGTCTACAAGATAATGGAAACAGTCTCAGGCCCACAGGAAATTTCCCCAGACACCGGGTGTCAGTCACCCCTTCCCCGCTACACACACACACCCCCCACACTTTGCAGCCAGTGGTATCCAGATTCATTTAAGACTGAACAAGTCTTATTCTAACCCTGATGTGCAAACCACTTTAAAATGCTGTCGTATTTTCCTTGACGAATATCAGCGTTTTATGGTAACAGTCAATGCCCCTCTCTTCACACCAAAGCGCCTGATGTCCCCGCAGGGTTTCCCAGTCTGTGTGGGTCCCAGCAGGAGCTCCGCTGAAGATTCTTGGCCTTGGCTTATGCGCAGCCTCTCTTTCTCCTGCATCCCTGTGAGTGGACATCTCATCATGCATTAGGCTTCAAGCACATGTGGATTCTTCCCTGGTCCATATTCCTTTCTGGATAACCTAATCTCACTTCACATTTCCTTGCTTTGTGTACTATATTGCACATTATATATTATACACAAAACACCAAAAACGCATGCATGCGTCTCCATGGACATATGTATGAATGTGTGTATATATATATGTGTATATATATATATATTTATCTAATATCTGCACTTCAGGGATTATGGATGTAAGTGTTCTAAAGTCATATTTAAGAATCAGAGTGGGCAAGTAAGTGAATTCAAATGTTGTCATGAAAATTGTGATTATCTATGTATGTAAAGAATATGAGTATAAACATTACATTAATGCAAGTATTCTCTGTGACCTTTAAACAAGGAAACAGTTTACCAAGTAGCTGAAAAACACTATTATTTCAATGAAAAAGAAAAATCAGAACATAAAAAAGCATGTTAAAGGGAAATAAACAGAGAACAAGAAATTGATAGGCATGCCATTCTTTTAAATTGAAATGATAAGGACTGGGTAGGTGTTGTGGGCACCAGTTTAAGCCTCTGTTTGGAATGCCCGCACCCACATCTGGGTGCTGCTTTGAGTCTCAGCTACACAGCTTCTTGCTGATATATACTAGTAGGCAGATGATCACTGGAGTATTAAGGTCCCTGCCAC